>NC_074688.1:16083033-16383033 GCF_029448725.1 Salvelinus fontinalis | reverse complement strand
ACAGACACGCATGCACGCACACACACACAAACACACACTGCATTTATATTTACTATTCACTCATTTAACCCATGCAGTATTGTGTGTGTCCGTGTGTGTGTGTGTCCGTGTGTGTGTGTGTCCGTGTCCGCGTCCAGCCTGATTTTTCTGTGCCCAGTTCTCTGTGACACATCTCTGGATGATTCGTTGTCTTTATTAGGATCCCCATTAGCTGCTGCCAAGGCACTTCCTGTGGAACAAACAGGATTAAAACAATTACATCATGAGAAAATGTAACAGCCTGCATCATCAATAACACTATACATCAAGACATTATTACACATTTACAATATAAAATGTACAATACTACAATCAAGCAACAAGGCCCGAGGGGGTGTGGTATATTGACAATATACCAAGGGCTGTTCTTAGGCGTGTGTGTGCTCTAGGGCAACTCTTAGCTTGTTATTTCAGAGCACATGTTCACACATACTTTATGCACAAGCCCACACAGAATCATATTCATAAAGTAAACAAACTATTGGGCGCAAACAAAATTGTATTCAAACAGTAAATGCGCTCAGGCACACAAACATCACCACCCATGGGCACAAACACTGGCATGCTAACACATGTATACTGTGGAGATGTATCTGTGTTACTGTGTAAAGCTGGGGCGGGACAGCATAGTAAGTACATGTGGGGTTGAAACAGTTACTATTCATTTGTGTCTTCCTGGCTGCGTGTGACTCCTTGTAGTCTGCATGAGCTGGATCGTTGTCTTTGATTCTGATGGGTTTTTCCTTGGTGGGAGGAAATAGAGCCATTAGCTGTGCTTGTCTCAGAGGGTGGAGGAGACAGGAGAAGGAAAAAGACCCATGCATTGTGTGTGTTTGTATAGCACTGTATAGGATTGTTGTTGCTACGAACACCTACCTTTACATGATGGATAGAAGAGATTAGAAATATGGGTCTAGCTTTAAGATGTAGTATTTTATTAGGATCCCCGTCATATGTTGCTGAAGCAGCAGCTACTCTTCCTGGGGTCCACATAAACATGGCATAATACAGAACATCAACAGACAACAACAGTTCAAGGACTGAACTAGACAAATTGCTTTAGAAATCATATGAATTTAATGATTGAACTTTTCCTCAGTTTTAATCAGACGGGTGCTGAAAGAAGGTGACACTTCAAACAGCCACAGGGCCGAGAGGTGGAAGTATGGCTGCTGTGAAGCATGCTGGGTAAAGGCTCACTTGCTCATTAGCTAAACTCAGCAAAAAAAGAAATGTCCCTTTTTCAGGACCCTGTCTTTCAAAGATAATTCGTAAAAATCCAGATAACTTCACAGATCTTCATTGTAAAGGATTTAAACACTGCTTCCCATGCTTGTTCAATGAACCATAAACAATTAATGAACATGCACCTGTGGAACGGTCGTTAAGACATTAACAGCTTACAGACGGTAGGCAATTAAGGCCACAGTTATGAAAACCTAGGAAACTAAAGAGGCCTTTCTACTGACTCTGAAAAACACCAAAAGAAAGATGCCCAGGGTCCCTGCTCATCTGTGTGAATGTGCCTTAGGCATGCTTCAAGGAGGCATGAGGACTGCAGATGTGGCCAGGGCAATAAATTGCAATGTCCGTACTGTGATGCGCTTAGGGCAGCGCTACAGGGAGACAGGACGGACAGCTGATCGTCCTCGCAGTGGCAGACCACGTGTAACAACACCTGCACAGGATCGGTACATCCGAACATCACACCTGCGGGACAGGCAGGTCCTCACCAGAAATCACCGACAACAACGCCGCCTATGGTCACAAACCCACCGTCGCTAGACCAGACAGGACTGGCAAAAAGTGCTCTTCACTGACGAGTCGTCGTTTTGTCTCACTAGGGGGGATGGTCAGATTCGCGTTTATCGTCGAAGGAATGAGCGTTATACCGAGGCCTGTACTCTGGAGCGGGATCGATGTGTAGGTTCCGTCATGGTCTGGGGCGGTGTGTCACAGCATCATCAGACTGAGCTTGTTGTCATTGCAGGCAATCTCAAAGCTGTGCGTTACGGGGAAAACATCCTCCTCCCTCATGTGGTACCCTTCCTGCAGGCTCATCCTGACATGACCCTCCAGCATGACAATGCTACCAGCCGTACTGCTCGTTCTGTGCGTGATTTCCTGCAAGACAGGAATGTCAGTGTTCGGCCATGGCCAGTGAAGAGCCCGGATCTCAATCCCATTGAGCACGTCTGGGACCTGTTGGATCGGAGGGTGAGGACTAGGGCCTTCCGCCCCAGAAATGTCTGGGAACTTGCAGGTGCATTGGTGGAAGAGTGGGGTAATATCTCAGAGCAAGAACTGACAAATCTGGTGCAGTCCATGAGGAGATGCACTGCAGTACTTAATGCAGCTGGTGGCCACACCAGATACTGATGGTTACTTTTGATTATGACCCCACCCACCCTTCAGGGACACATTATTCAATTTCTGTTAGTCACATGTCTGTGGAACTTGTTCAGTTTATGTCTCAGTTGTTGAATCTTGTTATGTTCATACAAATATTTACACATGTTAAATTTGCTGAAAAAAAACGTAGTTGACAGTGAGAGGACGTTTCTTTTTTGCTGAGTTTATATCCCTTGGCTACCTCATAAAGCTATGATGAATCGGTGCTGTTGGGAAGTCATTACCGTACGTCTGTGCACCGTGTGTGTAAGTATGAGTGTGTGTGTGTATGGGACCTTATATAGACAGGTGTGCCTTTCCAAATCACGTCTGTGCTATATAGAATGTGCTAGACAGAATGTGTGTGTTTTCCCTGACTTCTATTTACACCACCTTTGCCATTGACAGTGGGCAAATAACATGCATATCCATTGGAAAATTGCAACACAAGTCAATTACCTTCCACCCTTTGGCTTACACCAGGCTCACCCCTCTCTCCCCGTTATCCTACCCCTCCCCTGCAGCTCCCTAACCAACATTAATTTCCATCCGGTGTCATTGATGTAGAGTTTAATGAAATGGTGTTGGAGGAAGGCGGAGCAGGCTGATGAGAAAGGGGGCTGTGGCGTCTAGCAATTTGGTCTCGTTGGCTCCGAGGGCTGTGTGTGTGTTTTTGACTGAACCTCATCATGGAGATTTGACATAGATATATGTATTTATGGAGGCAGTTAACTTCTCTGGGATATGTGGGACAGTATTGGCCCACCTGGCCAAAAGCCAGAAAAAATGTAGCGCGCCAAATTCAAATATATTACTATAAAAATCAATCTTTCTTGAAATCACACATGAAAGACACCAAATTAAAGCTACACCTGTTGTGAATCCAGCCAACATGTCTGATTTCAAAAAGGATTTACGGCGAAAGCACACCAAACGATTATGTTAGCTAGTAAAGATAGTAGTCACAAAAAGCAGAAATAGAGATAAAATGAATCACTAACCTCTGATGATCTTCATCAGATGACACTCATAGGACATAATGTTACACAATACATTGTCACGATCGTGTGGAGGATTGACGGACCAAAACGCAGCAGTTGGAAAATAAGCCATCTTCTTTTATTTTAAAAGATGACAAAAAATAAACACGAAACACTTTAACAAAACAACAAAACGACCGTGAAGCTACAAACGTTGTGCACATACATACAGGCTACAAACGTTCTACATAGACAATTACCCACAACCAATGAGAGCCTATGGCTACCCTAAATAAGGCTCCCAATCAGAGACAACCGAAATCAGCTGTCTCTAATTGGGAACTCATTCAGGCAACCATAGACTCTCCTAGACAACTAAACATACATAGACAACACTAGACACCTGTACTCCACACAAACCCATATACTATACAACAACCCCTATACCATAAAAAACACCCAAAACCAACAAAACAAAAACATTCCCCATGTCACACCCTGACCTAACTAAAATAATAAAGAAAACAAAGAATACTAAGGCCAGGGCGTGACATACATTTATGTTTTGTTCGATAATGTGCATATTTATATCCACAAATCTCGGTTTACATTGGCGCCATGTTCAGAAATGCCTCCAAAATATCCGGAGAAAAAGCAGAGAGCCACGTCAAATAACAGAAATACTCATCATAAACTTCGATGAAAGATACATGTTTTACATATAATTAAAGATACACTTGTTCTTAATGCAACCGCTGTGTCAGATTTCAAAAAAACTTTACGTAAAAAGCACACCATGCAATAATCTGAGACGGCGCTCAAAAATAACAACATTTTTCCGCCATGTTTTAGTCAACAGAAATACGAAATTACATCATAAATATTCCCTTACCTTTGATCATCTTCATCAGAATGCACTCCCAGGAATCCTAGTTCCACAGTAAATCGTTGTTTTGTTCGATAATGTCCATTACTTATGTCTAAGTAGCTACTTTTGCTAGCATGTTTAGTGCACATGTCCAAACGCTCACGCAGATGCAGGCGAACTCGGACGAAAACTTCAAAAAGTTATATAACAGGTCTAATAAACTGGTCAAACTAAGTAGAGAATAAATCTACAGGATGTTATCATAACTATCCAATAACGTTCCAACCGGAGAATTCCTTTGTGTCTCTAGAAGTTATGGAAAGCAAGACGATATCGTTTGGAACGCGCGTGACCAGGAACTGGCATTCTGCCAGACCAATGACTGAAACACCTCCCATCCGGCCACACATCACACTAGAGACTTCATTCCATGTTCTACAGACTGTTGACATCTAGTGGAAGGCGTAGGAAGTGCAAACAGATCCATATCTTACAGGGAATTGAATAGGCGATGAGTTGAACATTGACCAGTCTCAGAATTCTCACTTCCTGTTTGGATTTTTTCTCAGGTTTTTGCCTGCCATACGAGTTCTGTTATACTCACAGACATCATTCAAACAGTTTTAGAAACTTCAGAGTGTTTTATATCCAATAGTAATAATAATATGCATATATTAGCATCTGGGACAGAGTAGGAGGCAGTTCACTATGGGCACGCAATTCATCCAGAAGTGAAAATGCTGCCCCCTATCATAAAGAAGTTTTAAGGAGCGTGAGGCAGTTGCGACACGATTTGAGCGAGAGAGAGGAAAATTAACTACATCTCATACTTGAGTAAAAGTAAGATACCTTAATAAAAAATGACTCAAGTGAAAGTCACGCAGAAAAGTACTACTTGAGTAAAAGTCAAAGTAATTGGTTTTAAGTATCAAAAGTAAAAGTATGAATCATTTAAAATATTTTTATATTAATAAAAAGCAAATATTTTTGCTTATATTAAGCAAACCAGAAGGCACAATTTTCTTGTTTTTTTTATTTACGGATAGCCAGGGTCACATTCCAACACTCAGACATAATTTAAAAAGAGAAGATTTGTGTTTAGTGAGTCCACCAGATCAGTTACAGTAGGGATGACCAGGGATGTTCCCTTGATAAGTGTGGGAATTGGACCTTTTTCCTGTCCTACATTCAAAGCATTCAAAATGTAACTTTTAGGTGTCAGGGAAAATGAACAAAGTAAAAAGTACAGAATTTTCTTTAGGAATGTAGTGAAGCAAAAGTAAAAGTTGTCAAATTTAAATAATACAGATACCCCCCAAAACTATTTTAAGTAGCACATTAAAGTTTTTTTACTTAAGTACTTTACACCACTGGAGAGAGTGGAATATCGTAAAAGAGAAATACACTCATGAAATAATAGTAGCTGAGATAGATGCACCTGTCTACTCCTATTACATTCAGGATGCGTCCCAAATGGAACCCTATTCCTTATTTAGTGCACTACTCTTGACTAAGGTCCATAGGGCTGGTCAAAAGTAGTGCACTATGTAGGGAATATGGTGCCATTTGGGACACATCCTCAGTGTTGTATAGAACCCAGGAGAGAGTGTAACCACCACTGCAGTAGGCCAGGCAACATGTGGAGGATGGAGCCAGTCTCATCCTCAGTGTTGAACCCAGGAGAGAGTGTAACCACCACTGCAGTAGACCAGGCAACATGTGGAGGATGGAGCCAGTCTCAGCCTCAGTGTTGAACCCAGGAGAGAGTGTAACCACCACTGCAGTAGACCAGGCAACATGTGGAGGATGGAGCCAGTCTCATCCTCAGTGTTGAACCCAGGAGAGAGTGTAACCACCACTGCAGTAGACCAGGCAACATGTGGAGGATGGAGCCAGTCTCATCCTCAGTGTTGAACCCAGGAGAGAGTGTAACCACCACTGCAGTAGACCAGGCAACATGTGGAGGATGGAGCCAGTCTCAGCCTCAGTGTTGAACCCAGGAGAGAGTGTAACCACCACTGCAGTAGGTCAGGCAACATGTGGAGGATGGAGCCAGTCTCATCCTCAGTGTTGAACCCAGGAGAAAGTGTAACCACCACTGCAGTAGGTCAGGCAACATGTGGAGGATGGAGCCAGTCTCATCCTCACTGTTGAACCCAGGAGAGAGTGTAACCACTACTGCAGTAGGCCAGGCAACATGTGGAGGATGGAGCCAGTCTCAGCCTCAGCACCATATTCCCCAACGCTCATCCGCCGGCTGGCTGGGGCTTCCACTATAAACACAAGATGGAGGAAATAGGGTCCCACTCCAACAGAGGGGCAAATCCAATCATAGCTAATCATAATCTAATTTGATTGGTCTGGTCTGGCTTTTCTCAGAACAGAGGGGAACAAAGAAACTAGTATTAGTATTATTATATTACTCAAATGTAGGGTGCTTAAATTTGTAATTAAATGCTTAGAAGAATCCTAGCCTGCAGTATGCTGATATTTAATCTGACTGAGACACAATGTAAATTATTATTCATAAATTAAGTCCAAAACTCTTATTTTCAGTCAGCTACTCAGAGCAACTGCTGGGTAGATGTAATGGTGACAGCAGGGCATTATCTTATGTGTGTTTGTGGTGTATGCATGTGTTTGCAAAGTTTGGTGTGTGTGCACTGTGCACGTGTGTGTGAGCTCTAATTATTAATTCCACCTAAGCCCTAAATGACATAATAACAAACGTTTGTCCCCTTAAAGACCCAGCCACTGAGCTGTTCTTTCCAGGAGCAGATCAGCCAGTGTGATACGGGGTGGTTTGTTTTTCCACCATACCAGTGGAGAAGAAGCCATCTTAGATCTGCTGAAAGCCAGCTTCTGTGGGTGTCTCTTGCTGGGTTTGTTTGAATGTGTGAGAGCTGGGGGAGCAGGCAGCATTACTGGAGGTGATTGAAATTTAATAAAGCTAAATCTTTCCTGTGGGTATATAGATGAGACCGGACCAATCATGTTGCTCCTTTGAGTTACCACACTTGTGTGATTGGCGGCTCAGCCAAATCAATTCCTCTTCTTGGCCAATCGGGTTGGGCTTCGTCTCTGAGTCTCTCATCGTCTCTCATCGTCTCTATGCTGGTTTGTAGCTCTGGTAACTGACACTTTCTAGGCTGTCTAATCAACCACTAGCTAGTCACACCAGTATTCTAACAAGGGAATTCAGAAACTGGGACACACATTTTCAGCAAGACCTTTATACTTGCTTTTGTAACTGTGAACATTGTCATATCATCAAAAAACAACTAAATAGCTAGGTTTCCATCCAATTGGCAACATGTTTTCATGCGAATATTCTAAAATCTACATAAAAACATTTCCCTACAAGAGATGTGTCTCCGGCTTATCTGACAGAATGCGAGGGGGTGGGAGATGGAGGAGGAAACCTCAACCTTTATTTATCACCTGCTGTGACAGAACAGAGCACATCTGGCCTCTATAGAATCCAACACAATAACCGGCGCCAGGCACCGCTCTGTAACAGCAGAGAACAGCACACAGCCTGCCTGCACCTTATTAGCATTGACAGTGAACAAACACACACACAAACACACTCAGTCAGGAAAGTTGACGAGTTCAGCTATTATTTTGCAGAAACTTGCTATTTCTGACAATAAAGTGAAGCTTTCAAATGCAAATAGATTTATTCTGAAAATATTGGCTGCCTAGCTCCTCAGGCATCAGGTCCGCCTCGGTATAGACTTCCAGATCTGAGAGTGATATTTCGGTGCAGACATCTTCAGACACGTTTGGTAACAGAATATTCACTCTGATTACTTAGTTCATCCTAAGTCTCAACGCTCCATAACTGTTCTCATTGAAGTTCCCACAAAGCCCTTCTGCTTGACGAAATACGCCTGGGTAGTTCTGTATCCCAGTGTTCAGCACCTTTTCAGGTGCAAGCTCCAATAAATACAATTATTGTACCCCAGTGTCAAGGGAGTTCCGTTGTGTTTTATCATGTGACTTCATTCAACCTGATCTTACTTTATGTGATCTGGGTTCCACTGATTAGGTCTAATGAGGAACAGATAGAAACAGCCGTACTCCACTCTAGGGCATGTGACTGAGAGAATACTACCGCACACACAGCAGTTATACATAGACTAGCCCATTGCTCTTGTACTCTGGAGAGTGTGTGTGTGTGTGACGAGTTTTCCCGGAGCTTGACCTTGTCTTTCCCTGGACTATGGGGTTCATTAAACCACTGTAGGGTTGACATCATCCTGAGAGAGAGAGAGAGAGAGAGAGAGAGACTGAGTTAGTGAGATTCCTCATCTACTGTACACATTACCGTTCAATACAATATAATGCTGTATCGCCCAATGGTGGTAGTATTTGACATGTTATTCACCATATGACAATGCAATTCAAAATGAACTAGAAATACTCAATGCAGTTCATTACAACTGTAGCCTATAAGCTATTTAAGCAATAAAGCACGAGGGGTTGTGGTATATGGTCAATATACCACGGCTAAGGGCTGTTCTAAAGCACGACACAACACGGAGTGCCTGGATACAGCCCTTAGTATATTGGCCATATACCACAAACCCCCAAGGTGCCTTATTGCTATTATAAACTGGTTACCAATGCAATTAGAGCAGTAAAAATAAATGTCTTGTCATACCCGTGGTATACGATCTGATATACCACAGCTGTCAGCCAATCAGCATTCAGGGCTCGAACCACCCAGTTTATAATATGCTTTATACAACGGGTGGGTCTAATGCTGATTGGTTAAAAGTGCATTCCAGCCAGCTAAATGCCCATTTACTCTTTTCCATCAGACTGCGCAATTCACTGTCTCATCTAGCCAGGCAGTTTATAAACTTGATCTCCACTATAAAAAGCATCTAGACATTATCTCACATTTCTTTTTGACTAACATTGTGGTTTCAACAGTGGGGATTTGTATAAACCTCGCTGTCTGTCTCTCTGACATTTGCAACATTGTTTCAATATTCAACTCCAGCTGTCCCATAGTAATGAACATGTTTTGGGATGAGACAGACAGGCAGGCAGCTTTTCTCAGCCAGTCGAAATTGTGAATCAGCAATTTTATATATACAAAAAGAACTATCAATAGAAAACAGGTAAAACGAAACGAAGTGCAGCAAGTCTGCAGTCTTTCCAGCTTCAGTTTGAAGTGATTGTGTTAGCTGTGTTGTTGGCTAGCTCTGAACAATAGTGTCCTGACGAGAGAGCATATTTTCTATGTCAGGTGAAATCATACATCATTAGCTCATTGTTATGGACCCCTTGACTTTTTCCACATTTCGTTACGTTTCAGCCTTAATTTTTCCTCATCAATCTATACACAATGTCCCATAGTGACAAAGCAAAAACAGGTTTTTATAAATGTTTGCACATTTATAAAAAAAAAAATATATATATATATATATATATATATATATATATATATATATATATATATATGAAATCACATTTACATAAGTATTCAGATCTTTTGCTCAGTACTTTGTTGAAGCACCTTTGGCAGCGATTACAGCCTCGAGTCTTCTTGGGTATAACGCTACAGGCTTGGCACACCTGTATTTGGGGAGTTTCTCCCATTCCTCTCTGCAGATCCTCTCAAGCTCTGTCAGGTTGGATGGGGAGCGTTTCTGCACAGCTATTTTCAGGTCTCTCCAGAGATGTTAGATTGGGTTCAAGTCCGGTCGGGCCACTCAAGGACATTCAGAGACTCCTGCGTTGTCTTGGCTGTGTGCTTCGGGCCATTGTCCTGTTGGAAGGTGAACCATTGCCACAGTCTGAGGTCCTGAGCACTCTGGAGCAGGTTTTCATCAAGTATCTCTGTACTTCTGTATGGCCACTCTACCATAATGGCCTGATTGGTGGTGTGCTGCAGAGATGGTTGTCCTTCTGGAAAGTTCTCCCATCTCTACAGAGGGACTCTGAAGCTCTGCCAGAGTTCTTGGTCACCTCCCTGAACAAGGCCCATCTCCCCCGATTGCTCAGTTTGGCTGGGGGACCAGCTCTAGGAAGAGTCTTGGTGGTTCCAAACTTCTTCCATTTAATAATGTGTTCTTGGGGACCTTCAATGCTGCAGAAATCTTTTGGTACCCTTCCCCAGATCTGTGCCTCGACACAATCCTGTCTCGGAGCTCTACGGACAATTCCTTCAACCTCATGGCTTGGTTTTTGCTCTGACGTGCATTGTCAACCGTGGGACCTTATATAGACAGGTGTATGCCTTTTCAAAATTGAATTTACCACAGGTTGACTTCAATCAAGTAGTGGAAACATTTCAAGGATGATCAATGGAAACAGGATGCACCTGAGCACCGAGTCTCATAGCAAAGGGTCTGATTAATCAAATGGCCACCGGTTACTATTACATTGCCCCCCCCCCCCCCCCCCCCCCATTGGTTTTGTACGCTGCTGCTTCTCACTGTTTAGTATCTATTGCATATTCACTTCACCCCTACCTACATGTACAAATTACCTCTAACATGTACCCCCGCACACTGACTCGGTACTGGTACCCCCTGTATATAGCCTCGTTATTGTTATGTTATTGTGTTACTTTTTATTATTTTTTACTTTAGTTTATTTGGTAAATATTTTCTTAACTTTTCTTGAGCTGCACTGTTGGTTATGGGCTTGTAAGTAAACATTTCACGGTAAGGTCTACACTTGTTGTATTCGGCGTATGTGTAAGGGGTGCGTAACTGGTGGCAGGGAAGTCAGACGCAGGAGAGCAGAACTAGGTAATAGCCGGATCAGTTTAATACCAAAGCCAACGGCATCAAGAAAATAACAACTTGGGTATAAAACCCGACGCACACCAGTCAGCATGTGCACAAGCACTCACAAACAAACAATACCACACAAAGACATGGGGGGAACAGAGGGTTAAATACACAACACTTAATGAGTGAATGAAAACAAGACAAAACAAATGGAAAATGAAAAATGGATCTGCGATGGCTAGAAGACCGGTGACGTCGACCGCCAAACACCGCGCAAACAAGGAGAAGAACCGACTTCGGCAGAAGTCATGACAGCATGTGACAAATAGTTTGATTTGATTATGTATGTAAATAAGGTATTTCAGTTTTTATTTCTAATAAATGTGTAAAAATTTCGAAAAACCTGTTTTCACTTTGTCATTATGGGATATTGTGTGTAGATTGCTTAAAAAATATATTTGATCCATTTAAGAATAATAAAATGTTGAAAATGGGAAGGGCTCTGAACTTTCCGAATGCAATGTATCCTAATAAATGTCACTAGAAAACAGCTTAAATGCAAATGAAGCTACTTTGTTGTTATTCTGAATGCACTTTTTGACGTGACTGTAAGTTAGCTGTAGTTGGCTAGCTAGCAAGCAAGGGATAAGAACATTGCCAGCCAGTATGGCAATGGAACCTTTTAGAATGAACGTGTCACGATCGTCGTAAGCATACTCGGACCAAAGCGCAGCGTGATATGGGTTCCACATGTTTATTCAATGAAACGCACAAAAACAATAAAGAACAAACCGAACGTGATGTTCTGGAGTGCTCACAGGCAACAACACAAAAACAAGATCCCACAAAACACAGTAGGGAAATGGCTGCCTAAATATGATCCCCAATCAGAGACAACAATAAACAGCTGCCTCTGATTGGGAACCATATTTAGGTAGCCCTTTTCCCTCCTTTCAGTGTGGGAAGTTAACTTTGTTTGTGGCACATAGCCCTTAAGCTTCACGGTTGTTTTTTATTGTTTTTGTCGGCGTCATTTCAAATAAAAGGAATATGTACGCTCACCACGCTGCGCTTTGGTCCAGTTCATTCGAAGGCCGTGACAGAACTTCCCACCGCAAAAGGACCAAGCAGTGTGGCCAGGAGGTAGAGAGGTGGTCGGTCGACCCAGGGAGAGTGCCAGAGCCCGCCTGGGATTCAATTGAGCAGTGCGAAGAGGGATACCGGAGAATGGAGTCGGCGACATGTACACGGCTAGCGAGGAAGCCCGAGAGGCAGCCCCAAAAATAATTTGGGAGGGGCACACGGGGAGTTTGGTTGAGTCAGGTTGGAGACCTGAGCCAACTCCCCGTGCTTACCGTGGCGAGCGTCGTACTGGTCAGGCACCGTGTTATGCGGTGGAGCGCACGGTGTCTCCAGTGCGCGTTCACAGCCCGGTGCGCTACAACCCAGCTCCCCGCGTCTGCCGGTCTAGGGTGAGCATCCAGCCAGAACGGGTTGTGCCAGCTCAAGCCCGAGACCTCCAGTGCGCCTCCACGGCCCAGTGTATCCGGTGCCTCTGCCAAGGACAAAGTCTCCAGTGATGATCCACGGCAAGAAGACTCCAGTGATGATCCATGGCAAGAAGCATCCAGTGATGATCCATGGCAAGAAGCCTTCAGTGATGATCCATGGCACGAAGCCTCCAGTGATGATCCATGGCAAGAAGCCTCCAGTGATGATCCATGGCACGAAGCCTCCAGTGAGGAGTCATGGCACGAAGTCTCCAACGACGGCCTCCAGTCCGGGGCCCGCAGCGAGGGTCCCCAGTCCGGGGCCCGCAGCGAGGGTTCCCAGTCCGGAGCCTCCAGCGACGGCCTCCAGTCCGGAGCCCCCAGCGTCGGCCTCCAGTCCGGAGCCTCCAGCGACGGCCTCCAGCAACGGCCTCCAGGCCGGAGCCTCCAACGACGGCCTCCAGCGACGGCCTCCAGTCCGGAGCCCCGAGCGACGTTCTCCAGTCCGGAGCCCCCAGCAACGGTGTCCAGTCCGGGGCCCGCAGCGACGGTCTCCAGTCCGGGGCCCGCAGCGAGGGTGCCCAGTCCGGGGCCCGCAGCGAGGGTGCCCAGTCCGCGGCCCGCAGCGAGGGTGCCCGCTACGAGGGTCCCGAGTCCGGGGTCGGCAACGAGGGTCCCCGCATCAGAAGTGCCACCAAAGTGGGGTGAGCCAGTGGTGGAGCGGGGTCTGCGTCCCGCACCTGAGCCGCCACCGCGGATAGATGCCCACCCAGACCCTCCCCTAAAGGTTCAGGTTTTGCGGCCGGAGTCCGCACCTTTGGGGGGGGAGGGTACTGTCACGCCCTGACCTTAGAGAGCCTTTTTATGTCTCCATTTGGTTTGGTCAGGGTGTGATTTGGTGTGGGCATTCTATGTTTTTGTTTTCTATGATTTTGTATTTCTATGTTTTGGCCAGGTATGGTTCTCAATCAGGGACAGCTGTCTATCATTGTCTCTGATTGGGAACCATACTTAGGTAACCCTTTTCCCTCCTTTCAGTGTGGGAAGTTAACTTTACTTGTGGCACATAGCCCTTAAGCTTCACGGTTGTTTTGTATTGTTTATTGTTTTTGTCGGCGTCATTTCAAATAAAAGGAATATGTACGCTCACCACGCTGCGCTTTGGTCCAGTTCATTCGACGGCCGTGAAAGAGACCTCACGTTGTTTGAATTTGAAAATCCAACAGTTGTTTTGTAAGGGGGCAGCGCTTGGAGGCTTACTGTGGTTGTCCACATGGATTTGGGTGAGAATTGAAGAGAAAAAACAGAGGAAAACCAATCAGTGAAAAAGCATGCCCCTTTTCATTATTGATGCATCGTGCCGACAACATCAAAATAGCCTTTCCAGACTGAAGTCAGGAGGACTTTTAGACAGACTGACCCACCAACCTTTTCTCCCCAATCTGATTAGAATTTATCTGGTGTGTACTGTATAGTCATTTTTTTAAACTACTCTCCTCACTCCATTTTGACAACCCCCTTCAGTGTCTGTGACGTCATGTACCTCAGGGACCAAGACCAGGAAGGGATGTTACCATGACATTAACCTCCAGCCTCTGGGTAATGGACCTGCCATCATCTGTAAAGTACTTCCTGTCTGGAGGATGGATCTCAGAAAGTGCTTGCTCAGACCCGCTGTGTGCCGTCACACAGCTCTCCTCCGTCAGGCAGGGTTCTGAGGGCAAAATAGATCTTTGGGTGTTTGCATTTGGAAGGAACCAATCAGTCCTGTTTGTTTGACAAATAAGAGAGGATGAACACGCTGTGCCTCCTCACACAGTAATTGCCATGTTCAGCCTGGCCCTGCTGTTTGCTGCTGCGTGGGTGTGTAGTGTAGGTGTTTGGGTGTGTGTGTTTTCTGTCTGCTTGCTTTTGTGAATGTGTTAGAAAGTGTGTGAGTGCGTTAGACTGTGTGTGTTTTAAGAGACGCAACACAAGTTGAAAAACACAGCATTCCCTGGGCTACCCCAAGTTTCTCTTTCTCTCCCTTTGTCTCTTTTCTTTGTCTCTTTCTTTGTCTTTGTCTATTCTCTTTGTCTCTTTCTTTGTCTTTGTCTCTTCTCTTTGTCTCTTTCTTTGTCTTTGTCTCTTCTCTTTGTCTCTTTCTTTGTCTCTTTCTTTGTCTTTGTCTCTCTCTCTTTCTTTGTCTCTCTCTCTTTCTTTGTCTCTCTCTCTCTCTCTCTCTCTCTCTCTCTCTCTCTCTCTCTCGCTCTCTCTCTCTCTCTCTCTCTCTCTCTCTCGGCAACGCACACAGAACACACACACACACCTCCCCCCACACAGACACTCAATTACAATGTGGTCACGCAGTTTCCAAACAATCATTTGCATCCTTGGTGAGGAGATACAATGTCAGGTTGACTCTGAGAAAGATTAAAGTGTGTTGAATTCCATGGATGCTATACTGTACAGTTATTGAGGTAAGATTGATGCTGTTGTGCTGTTGGCTCAATCACAGTATCAGCATGAATATTAATAAGGGAGTTTTATCCGTATGAACCGTAATTGGGGCGTTTTGCATTTAGTTCACATTATTAATATTCATGGGCACTGATGACAAATAGACCCAATCTGTCATGGACAATGATTAACCATTTAATGTCAGCAGTAATGGGGTTGACGTGATGAAGATGAATTGGTTGAGAGTGACAGCTGATTCCCCCACTCCTGTGCTGAGATGAGTGGTGTGTTTCTGGTTGTGACAGGGCCTTGACGAGATGAGGAGAACACTGATGAGGTCTTTCTGATGTTAAATTAGTCTAGCTAGTCTGTACAGTACACTCTAAGAAAAAAAGGTGCCATTAGAACCTAAAAAGGTTCTTCACTGTCCCCCATGGGAGAACCCTTTGAAGAACCCTTTTGGTTCCAGGTAGAACCCTTTCCACAGAAGGTTCTACATGGAACCCAAGAGGGTTCTACATGGAACCAAAAAGGGTTCTCCTATGGGGACAGCTGAATAATTATTTTGGAACGCTAAGAGTGTAGAACCATAGAATGGTTGTCCAGCTCCTTCTTATTCCTGGCTGTTGTCTCTGTATCTTTCTCTGTCTCTCCATTTCTATTGACCTTTGTCTTTCTCCAATGTACCCTCCTTCCTCCCAGGCTTACCTCTCTCGCTTTGCCTCCCTCTTCCGCTCTCTCTCCTCCCCCACTCCACCTTCCCTCTCTCTCTCTCTCTCTCTCTGTCTCAATCTCTACCCTCTCTCCCTCCCTTCTCCCTCTCTCCCTCCCTTCTCCCTCTCTCTCCCAGTCCGTCCATCTCCCTCCCTCCACCTATTCTGACTTGGCAGGGTGAGGAGTGTGTTCAGACAGGTGTGTGCTAATTGGAGGAGACAGGTGCGTCCGTTACCCATCTCGGGCCATTTCCCTCTCCTCGCTGAGGGTCACGACCCCGGGGAGGAAGGGATGCCATTATCCACGTCGGACACTGTTCCCTCGCCATAACGCTCACCGCCTCCACCTCCCGCCCCGCTGCTTACCCAGATGCCTCTGTGTTGCCCACTCACATGTGACATTTTGTTATGGACTGACACATCAGAGGAGGCTGGTGGGAGGAGCTATTGGAGGAAGTGCTCATGGCTGGAATGGAACAGAGTCAAACATGTTGTTTCTATGTGTTTGGTACCGTTTCCATTGATTCCATTCCAGCCATTACGATGAGCCCATCCTCCTATAGTGCCTCCCACCAGCCTCCCCTGTCACACATAAAGGTGATATAGGGACAGTGTGGATTCTTTAAAGATAGTGAAAGCAGGCCGTGTCATGAGTACTGCATAGTCTCTGGCAGACAGATATAACAGTAGAAATTCAGCATGAATAAAGAATTGAGATCAGCTTTGATTGTGCTGAGCAATCAGCTTTTATTGATGATGGCATTTCAAGCCTTTGCGAAAGCAGACCAATGGCAATTAGGAAAATGAGCTGAAGGACTCAGACACTTATCCAACTGAGTGCTTTGCACTTCTGATCTGGTTTGATTAAGGAATCTACTTCTCATCAATCAACCTCTTGAATCGGCTTTTGTGGGGGGTTTTCCCGAGAGAACAAATGGTGCGTTAGAAAAGTAGATGCCCTGCAAAAAGAGGGTGAGGGATGGCATGAGGGTTTGGTAAGGGCGTCTAAAGGGCACCTAGCATAAACAGAGCTGTCAACAGAGAGGGGGTTTCTGGGTGGGTAGAGTCTAAACCAGCTCAGAGAAGCAGACAAAAAATGGCAACAGAAATAGATTAGAGAAGTCCCCTGGGACGAGGCTGCCTCTTTGGAAGGCTGTCTGGCGGTCATCTCCACCTAGGGTGGTTTTTAGATGCTCGTTCAATGGGAGGAGAATTCCACAGGGATCTCTGCAGAAAGCTCCTCAACCCAACACCCCAGATGCAGTCAGTGGTATGCTCTTTGACATTAGTTTTTTTCCCCTCCAAGTACTTTTCCTTTGAAAAGTAAGCCGAGCAAGGTGTTTCTGGTGGGTAGCATAGTGGTAATGGTTTCCTCAGTGAGAGCCTCTCATTCGCTCTGAATGTTGTATTGATATCTAGCATTGATTTTTCCATTTAGAATGTCCTTTTCTTAGGAGGCAAGATGGCCTGCCAATAGTCGCCAGCATGCAAGAGGAATCATACATTGATAGAACCATGCTAACGAGAATAAAATTACAACGTTACATCAGGTGACTCCTGACCGCATGGCCTCAACATCCATATTCCGGTAGATCTTGAAAATGAGCTAATATTATTGCTTCGAGCATGACATAGCTAGACATAATATGATGTATAACAGCATTGATGTACAGCACCGTATTGGCTTGTCTGACTACTGAAGCCACAACTATCATCAAGGTGTCACGCCCTGGCTATAGAGGTTTTTTATTCTCTATTTTGGTTAGGCCAGGGTGTGACTAGGGTGGGCAGTCTATGTTCTTTTTTCTATGTTGTTGGTTTTCTATGTGTTTGTCCTGATGTGGTTCTCAATCAGAGGCAGCTGTCTATCGTTGTCTCTGATTGGGAGCCATACTTAGGTAGCCTGTTTTCCCGTTTTGTGTTGTGGGTGATTCATTTCTGTTTAGTGTGTGTTGCACCTGACGGGGCTGTTTCAGTTGTCACTTTGTTGTTTTTGCTTTTTAGTCTTCAGTTTCTATTAAACATGACGAACACTTACCACGCTGCGTTTTGGTCTTCACCTTCTTCCGACGACAGCCGTTACACAAGGCTCCTCCCTAAGACAGCACTAGATAGGGAATAGGGTGCTATTTGGGACGCATAGTCATCATTTTCTGGGTACTGTGTGTCAGATGAGTGGGATAATTATGCATGGTCTGTTTTTACTTCACAGTTACTTGATCATTGAAAATAGCTTTTCTAGGGCCTCCCAGGTGGTCAGCGGTCTAAGGCACTGCATCACAGTCCTAGAGGTGTCACTACAGACCCGGGTTCGATATCGGGCTGTATCACAACCGGCTGTGATCGGGAGGCCCATAGGGCAGTGCACAATTGGCCCATAGGGCGGTGCACAATTGGCCCAGCGTCATCCGGGTTAGGGGAGGGTTTGGCCGAGGGGGCTTTACTTGGCTTATCGCGCTCTAGCGACTCCTTGTGGCGGGCCGGGCACCTGCAGGCTGACTTCGGTCATCAAGTGAATGGTATTTCCTCCAACATATTGGTGAGTCTGGGTTCCAGGTTAAGCGGGTTAAGCGGGCGGGTGTTAAGAAGCGTGGTATGGCGGGTCATGTTTCGGAGGACGCATGACTCGATCTTCACCTCCCGAGCCTTTTGGGCAGTTGCAGCATTGAGACAATCGAAAAATGAAATTATATTTTTAAAAGTATTTTCTAAATATACCCAACAAACAGATGACATTCATATTCTAACTATCTCTGAAACGCACTTAGATAATACACTACGATTAAAACATTTGGGGTTACTAAACAGTACCCGCAAAACACCAGTCTCAATGTCAACAGTGAAGAGGCGACTCCAGGATGCTGGCCTTCTAGGCAGAGTTCCTCTGTCCAGTGTCTGTGTTCTTTTGCCCATCTTAATCTTTTCTTTTTATTGGCCAGTCTGAGAGATGGCTTTTTCTTTGCAACTCTGCCTAGAAGGCCAGCATCCCAGAGTCGCCTCTTCACTGTTGACGTTGAGACTGGTGTTTTGCGGGTACTATTTAATGAAGCTGCCAGCTGAGGACTTGTGAGGCGTCTGTTTCTCAAACTAGACACTAATGTACTTGTCCTCTTGCTCAGTTGTGCACTGGGGCCTCCCACTCCTCTTTCTATTCTGGTTAGAGACAGTTTGCACTGTTCTGTGAAGGGAGTAGTACACAGCGTTGTACGAGATCTTCAGTTTCTTGGCAATTTCTCGCATGGAATAGCCTTCATTTCTCAGAACAAGAATAGACTGACAAAATTCAGAAAAAAGTCCTTTGTTTCTGGCCATTTTGAGCTTGTAATCGAACCCACAAATGCTGATGCTCCAGATACTCAACTAGTCTGAAGGACAGTTTTATTGCTTCTTTAATCAGAACAACAGTTTTCAGCTGTGCTAACATCATTGCAAAAAGGTTTTCTAATCATAAATTAGCCTTTTAAAATGATAAACTTGGATTAGCTAACACAGCGTGCCATTGGAAAACAGGAGTGATGGTTGCTGATAAGGGGCCTCTGTACGCCTATGTAGATATTCCATAACAAATCTGCCGTTTCCAGCTACAATAGTCATTTACAACATTAACAATGTCTACACTGTATCTCTGATAATTTTGATGTTATTTTAATGGACAAAAAATGTGATTTTCTTTCAAAAACAAGGACATTTCTAAGTGACCCCGAACTTTTGAATGGCAGTGTATGTCAGAGTGTAAAAAAAATGCAGCTTCGTGATATGACATGATTTATTAAAGTAAAGACGAAAAAACACGAAAACACTTTAACAAACTACAAAACAAACGACGTAGACGCACCTGAACATAAGAACTTACATATAACGAAGAACGCATGAAACAGGAACAGACTACATAAACCGAACAAACGAACAAACAAACAAACCGAAAACAGTCCCGTGTGGCGCAATGTACATAGACACAGACACAGGAGATAACCACCCACAAACAAACAGTGTGAAAACACCTACCTTAATATGACTCTCAATCAGAGGAAATGAAAACCACCTGCCTCTAATTGAGAGCCATATCAGGTCACTCTTTAACCAACATAGAAACACATAACATAGACTACCCACCCAAACTCACGCCCTGACCGTCAAACACATACAAAATAACAGAAAACCGGTCAGGAACGTGACACAGTGGCTTGGCCGTATTACTAGAGATTGAAGAGGGACTTACATATATCCTCCTATCTGTTTGCGCTTACACATCTGTCACACTGACTAAAGTGGCCTGAACAGTATGGTCTAAGCAGAACAGATCTCCCCGAGCAAATGTTTGATGCAAAGTTTGGAAGTGGAATCTTGTGTGTAGACAAAGCTACACTACCCCCCCCCCCCCAAACCCCCCACCCCCCACCAGACATTCCGTGTCTGACACCTGCCGGCCTGATAATGGCTGCTCAACCTTACAGAAAGGCTAACTCGGATAGGGACTGAACTCAACAAAGTATACAAGGGCTTTTCTTTTACAGTGTGGCGGGCAATCCTCAAGTCTAATATCCTGACTCCAACACCCCTCCACCTACTCACTTATTTGGTAAGGGCCTCCACCTTAGAATATTAGACAATAATCTGCCTAGATAAAGCCTAGACTAATTCCATTCAAACTTCAACCAATAATTTGCACAATCACTTAAAAATCTCTCATTGATTTTGAACAACATACATTTGTATGACTCTTTTGATGACACAGGGTTGTAAAATAATAAGGTAAACAGGTAGAATAGTCCCAATTATTATCACAAATTTACACAAGCAGTATGATAAGCTGATAAATCAAGATATGTCCAGCTCCCTTATCTACACCTTGTTAGGCTACCAATGCACAATTTTTGGTCTATTCAAATTTTATGAGAACCACAGCTTTTAATAATAAGAAAATGGGGTCGTACCTCTCTTACAATACAAATAGTATTTCAATGGTGATCGAGAACTCTAATCCACTACTTAGATCTATCAGTAAGGTAACCTTAAAGATTACTCCTAGACTAGACCTAAAACCTAACAGTAAAAATAAAGTAGAATATTAATAATGAGTAATAATAACAATAATAATAATAAACTCAAACTATAAAGCTGCAGCAATGCATCAATGACCAAGGCATGAATGAGCATAAGGGACAGAAAGATCTAATCTCCTTATATACCTTACAGCTTCACTTACATTTGTACATTCTAGTCATTTAGCAGACGCTCTTATCCAGAGCGACTTACAGTTAATACATTAATCTCAAGATACTGTAGCTAGGTGGGACAACCACATATCATAGGCAAAGTACAATTTTCCTCAAAGTAGCTATGAGAAAAGGGTTGGTTCAGGTTAGGTCAGCTTTACCACAGTTGAATACGTTTCATCCATTCCTTCCATAATATGCATATTCTTACCCAACCTTAAAAGAAGCAATATTATACATTCTTACAGCATCTATCTCTGCACCCCATCTAACCTCCGTCTATACACATGCTATAGGCCTTTTACTCCTTAATCAACTTTTTTTTACCTACTTGGCACTAGCTATCACCTGACTACAATCGGGTACCATTGACCCAAGGCTGGGCACATACTCTAACTCTGTGTCCGTGGGTCCGTGAGTCCGTGGGTCCGTGGGTGTGCACAAGCCCAGACTTCTGCCTGATGCATGCAAGCATAACCAGAGTGGTGCCTCTTTCAGTCTCTATGCCCACAAATGGACTTCCCTTTCTTAGAGCTCTGGTTAGGGGTCACCCCAGACCAGACCAATTTATTTTATTAATTTGTTTTTATTTAACCTTTATTTAACTAGGCAAGTCAGTTAAGAACAAATTCTTATTTACAATGACGGCCTACCCCGGCCAAACACGGATGATGCTGTGTCAATGACTTATCCTAATCCTTCATTTATATATGCAATTATAATTAAACAGCAATTTTCCATATTAACTCTAATTCAATCAAGTCTCCGTCCCAATTCACTTCTTCTCATGTGTCTCTGGATTCAATGTTTATTGTCAATGTTCACTGTTCACTGTTCTCTGTGCTTCGTGTGTGTATGCAGGTCACTGCCTGCACATCTGTAACCACAAAGCGCTTCATGTCACATAAATGTCACAGGTCACATAAATGTCACAGGAAATATAGGCCCAAGCTGATTCTTCTTGACTGTGTGTGTTTGTGTACGTGCAGGATTGTGTGTTTACATCTGCTTCGAGCGTGTGTGCGTTCGTGCGGTTCAGCAGTTTTGATGAGGCAGCTATACATACCCCAGGCCCCGAGTCCCGCCCCCAGACCCAGCCTAGCCAACCGGGCTGCTTGAAGAGCCCTTCCCCACAATACCCAGCCGCAGAGGACACTAGTGGACACGTCCATGAAAGGCAGTATGCTTGTCAATCAATCAATCAATCAAGTTTATTTTATATAGCCCTTCGTACATCAGCTAATATCTCGAAGTGCTGTACAGAAACCCAGCCTAAAACCCCAAAAAGCAAGCAATGCAGGTGTAGAAGCACGGTGGCTAGGAAAAACTCCCTAGAAAGGCCAAACCTAGGAAGAAACCTAGAGAGGAACCAGGCTATGAGGGGTGGCCAGTCCTCCTCTGGCTGTGCCGGGTGGAGATTATAACATAACTATGCCAAGATGTTCAAGATGTTCATAAGTGACAAGCATGGTCAAATAATAATCATTAATAATTTTCAGTTGGCTTTTGTGACGAAGAGTCCTCCTAGGCTCTTTGTTTCTTCCTCTCTTCTCTCTCTCTTCTTGCCTCTCTCTACTTCCTCTCTTCTTCTCTCTCTCCTTCCTATCTTCTTCCCTCTCTCTCCTTCCTTTCTTCTTCTCTCTCCTGTTCCATCTGTGATGCATCACCCTCCCCAAACCTTCACCAGGTCGTCATGGAAACACTCTGGCCGTGCTGAGAATATCTATTAACGCACTCATCGTAGCAGGACTACCCCACTATTTATTTTTTCTCTTTCCTTCTCTCATCTCTCTCTCTATGGTTTTCTCACTCTCTTCCTCTCTCTCTCGTCCTCTTTCTGGTCCTCTCTCGCTCTGCCCTTCTCTCTCTCTCTCCCTCTCTCTCTCTTTCTTTTTCACTCTCTACATTCAATTCCCCCTTCTCCCTATCCATTATACTTAGTATCAGCAACCCTCCTCTCATTGACACCTCAACCGTCCTCTCATCGCATCTCCCATTTAAACATCTCTTCAGATTCCTTTTTCCTCTTTTTTTGTCCTGCAGCATCCCTCCATGTTGTCCCCCAGCCTTGGAGTGGCTCTCAGTAACAGGTCACAAAGGAACACAACACAAACACTCTACTCTGAAATAGAAATTGCATCCTTAATGGCAGCATATTCCCTATATGGTGAACTTCTTTTCACCAGAGCCCTATGGGCCCTGGTCAAACGCAGTGGACTTGATATGAAATAGGGTGCCATTTAAGACCCATCCAGAGAGTGCTGCTCTCTGAACAAGCGCAGACCCAGTGTAAGCAGCCATCCTCCCCTTCTTCCCCCAGTGTCCCTCTCTTATTCTCCTGCTTGATATTCAGGTATGGTAGTGTGGTGCTGGAGGTGCATTCTGGTAGAGTGCAGTACGGAAATGGGCTACATCAGCTCTGCATCATTAGACATCCATCAGTCAGACTGGACTGTCAGCCTGAGGAGACCGAACACGCCTGCACACTGGAGGTGTGTGTGTGTGTATGTGTGTGTGTGTGTGTGTGTGTGTGTGTGTGTGTGTGTGTGTGTGTGTGTGTGTGTGTCAAAATAATGTGTGAGTGAGCGAGTGTGTGTGCATGTGTGAGTTACAGTGTATGTATGTGTACGGAAATATCTTCTACTGTTGTCCGTTAAGACCAATTACATAGAATCCCAGACTGAGTATGACCTGCAGTAGCAACAGTGCATTGTGTATAACCTGAGATATTCCTACTGCAAATGCATTAGAGGATGTTTTTGTGGGCAGCCTCTCAATATAATATTCTTGACAAAGGGATACTCATGACTATTCAGACATACACTGGCATGTGTATGTTTGATGGATGTGTCTATAGCAGTACAAGCATGTAAATACAATTATTTTCTGTCAGATAAATCCTACTTATTGTTGTCTGGTGCATGTCAAATTATACTGTATATAGACAAGTGTATTGAGATGGATAAGCTTTCAAGGGCTGCTCTATAATGTTAACGCTGGACAGGCAACATGACAGAGAAAGATAAAGAGAGAGAGAGTGTGCGTGTGTGCGCATCTGAGTGTGTGTGCGTGCGTGTGTGTGACCAGGTGTCTTCACCCCAGGCTATCCTCAGCAGGTCTCACATTGTGACTGTAATCGACTAAACTGGCTCTCTGCTCTATACATTCTCCCTTACATATGGTTCTCACACACTGCTCACAGAAACTACACACAATACAATACATACAGATACATTGGGCTGTAAATGACACCCGGTGAAAGAATGGTTGAATAACAGCGACTGTATACACACACACCCTCATATACTGGACATGTGAGTGTATGTACAGGCCTAAAGTTGTATGTATCTGTTCAACAATTCTACTCACTAGCCCCTTCATCCCAAATGAAATGGCACCCTATTCCCTATGGGCCTGGATCAAAAGAAGTGCACTATATAGACATAGGATGCAATTTGGGACTCAAGCTAGTAGAACAAACAAGCAAGCAAAGAAACTAACTTTCTGTACATCCCGCTTCAAAAGCACACTACCAGTCAGCCATGGACACTGACCCACTTTAACAGCAAGAGAGAGTGTGTTAGAGAGTTTCTGAGTGTCTTGCTGCTCAGTGTTCTGGCTCTCAGGGTCATTGTGTTCTCGACGGAGGGAACAGGTCTTTGTGCAGAGCCTGGTGCAATGTCACGAAGCCTGTTGGAACAGCGTCACAGAATCCACCATGAACTATCTCTCCCATCCAAACCCCAGCCTTCTCTCTCTCCAGGGCCAACATTCTCCCTCCGCTTTGGGCTTTAATGACAGCACTGCTGTCACAGAATCTGCCATGAACTATCTATCTATCTCTCTGTCTCTCTATCTGTCTGTCTCTCCTGTCAATAGAAAGCAGAGAGCACGTAGCCCAATCTGGGAACCTCCGACTTGAATAGCCGTGAAAGGTTTATATTCATGATTCAGGGGCATGACTTTAACATTTACTATTCATGTGCATGTTGACATTTTTGTTCTCATATTGCAGTTGGAAACCTTCAACAGCAACTGGAAACAAGGACGATGGTTGAAAAATGATTTATTCTATGTCAACTGCAGTAATATCTCATGATTCAGTTTTAATTTAGTTAAAAAAACTGAAAAGGATTTTGAGGTAGATGGTTTATTTATTTACAGGTCCACGAAAGGCTGGTGTATGTTTGCTGCTGGTTACGCCCAACATCTAACCAAGTATTGTTCTCTCTCTCTCTTTTCTCTGTCTTCTCTTTACTCTTCTATCCATCTCTCTCTCCTCCTAGGTGAGCTAGTCCTACCCCTCCCTGGCATCTTCTCCTCGTCTCTCTTCGTCCGCCTCATCCCTCTCTTCCCCCGGCATTCTCCACCATGGCACTCCTCCCCACCTCTCTTTCTGCCTCCGTCCCCTTCCTCCTCTTCCTCCTCCTCCCCCTTCCTTCACCCTGCGCCCTGGAGTCTCTACGAGGAGGAGGAGTAGGAGAGGAAGAGAACCGCTCCATCTCCACCATGTCCTATCCCTCCATGTCTCCGGAGTTCTGGAGCAACAGCAGCACGGGGCTGGGCGGCAGTTCAAAGTGTTCGCAGCCGGTAGTGTGCAGGCCGGGCACCCTGCTGCCCGTGTGGAAGCCCCTGAGCCCCGGGCTGGGCGACCAGGTGGCCAGGGCCGTGGTCTACTTCACCTGCCTCATGTACATGTTCCTGGGAGTGTCCATCATCGCAGACCGTTTCATGGCCTCTATCGAGGTCATAACCTCACAGGTTGGTGCTGTGTGATAGATTGACCCATATGATAGACTGTGTTTATGTAGAGTTGTCATTCACCACATAATGGAAATTACATAGAATCTTAGTCCCATTGGTTGGCTCTCTCTCACCTCTCCCTAGACTACATTAACTGTCACTCAAACACAGTGAACATCGAAACAGGTTGAACATTCTATGATAAAGTCATTGTAAAACTCGCCTGTGCAGAGGTGATAGACATAACAGTTCTTTCTCCAGAAATGCCGCCTTGCTTTTCGGTGTTACCACAGACAGCTCAAATGAACGTGTTATTTCTATGTTTGGGTTTTCACATTTCTTGTAGTGACTGACTTTGGGCCCATATGGAATTCCACTATTTACAGTATGTTCATTGAAACACATCCTGATATGCAGACTTAGTGTATTTAATTATTGGTTCCATCTGATTTAAAGTTTGGGTAATTGGTTCAGATTCTGACATTGTTATGAATTGGATTTCTCTGCTGACGAGAGATAGTGTTGACTCAAGAAACTAAAATAGATTCTAACCTTGGGCTGGAACCAGTTCAGGGAACAAAACTGGAAAATAACATTTTTCAAGGAACAGAAACAGATCCAGGATCCAGATCCAGAAAAAGTAACTATTTTTCATAAAATTGTACAGTTATCTTAGCTAGCTGAATTGTTTACCAGTTGCTAAGCAGTTGCTAGGGACTCTCCTGGAAGAAGCTAGCTAGCTAACAAAGAACAACAAAGAATATCTAGTTAACAGAAGAAAAGAAAGACAAAATAAGGACAGAAGAAAAAGGACATCAAAGTGAAACAGTCCTCTAAAGACAATAGTACAAGAAACAACGCTTCTATTGCGTTCATATTCTATTTCTATAGCTTCTTCAAGATTTCCAAGATGGCAGTCAGATGTCCTTTGTCCTCGTCTTGTCCCGTGTATATATGTTTTGTATCTTTTTGTCTTTTCTTCGCATATCTTTTTATATATTTTTTCAAAACACTCTCATGCAACCCGCCTCACAAAATGTGGTGTGGATCTGTTTTTTCCCCCAAAAGTATTATTCACCTCGTATCCGAAATCCACAACAGAAGCTAGCCAGCTCACTAGCTAACGTTAGTATTCAGCTAACCACGGCTAGCGGTCATCAGCTATCCTTTAGCTCGGAAAGCTTCCAATGATTGTGACAAAACTCAAAAAAAGTTCTGTGATATTGTAAAGTCCATGGAGAATAAGAGCACTTCCTCCCAGCTGCCCACTGCACTGAGGATAGGAAACTCTGTCACCACCGATAAATCCACCATAATTGAGAATTTCAATAAGCATTTTTCTACAGCTGGCCATGCTTTCCACTTGGCCACACCTACCCCGGTCAACAGCACTGCACCCCCCACAGCAACTCGCCCAAGCCTTCCCCATTTCTCCTTCTCCCAAATCCAGTCAGCTGATGTTCTGAAAGAGCTGCAAAATCTTGATCCCCACAAATCAGCCGGGCTAGACAATCTGGACCCTTTCTTATTAAAATTATCTGCCGAAATTGTTGCAACCCCTATTACTAGCCTGTTCAACCTCTCTTTCGTGTCGTCTGAGATTCCCATAGATTGGAAAGCAGCTGCGGTCATCCCCCTCTTCAAAAGGGGAACACTCTTGACCCAAACTGCTAGACCTATATCTATCCTACCCTGCCTTTCTAAGGTCTTCGAAAGCCAAGTTAACAAACAGATCACCGATCATTTCGAATCACACCGTACCTTCTCCGCTATGCAATCTGGTTTCAGAGCTGGTCATGGGTGCACCTCAGCCACGCTCAAGGTTCTAAATGATATCTTAACCGCCATCGATAAGAAACAATACTGTACAGCCGTATTCATTGACCTGGCCAAGGCTTTCGACTCTATCAACCACCACATCCTCATCGGCAGACTCAACAGCCTTGGTTTCTCAAATGATTGCCTCGCCTGGTTCACCAACTACTTCTCCGACAGAGTTCAGTGTGTCAAATCTGAGGGCCTGTTGTCCTGGCCTCTGGCAGTCTGTATGGGGGTGCCACAGGGTTCAATTCTTAGGCTGACTCTCTTTTCTGTATATATCAATGATATCGCTCTTGCTGCTGGTGATTCTCTGATCCACCTCTACGCAGACGACACCATTCTGTATACTTCTGGCCCTTCCATGGACACTGTGTTAACAACCCTCCAGACGAGCTTCAATGCCATACAACTCTCCTTCCGTGGCCTCCAACTGCTCTTAAATACAAGTCAAACTAAATACATGCTCTTCAACCGATCGCTGCTTGCACCCGCCCGTCCAGCATCACTACTCTGGACGATTCTGATATGTGTGGACAACTACATATACAGTACTTAGGTGTCTGGTTAGACTGTAAACTCTCCTTCCAGACTCACATAAAACATCTCCAATCCAAAGTTAAATCTAGAATTGGCTTCCTATTTCACAACAAAGCATCCTTCACTCATGCTGCCACACATACCCTTGTAAAACTGACCATCTTACCGATCCTCGACTTTGGCGATGTCATTTACAAAATAGCCTCCAACACCCTACTCAACAAATTGGATGCAGTCTATCACAGTGCCATCCGTTTTGTCACCAAAGCCCCATATACTACCCACCACTGTGACCTGTATGCTCTTGTTGGCTGGCCCTCACTTCATACTCGTCGCCAAACCCACTGGCTCCAGGTCATCTATAAAACCCTGCTAGGTAAAGTCCCGCCTTCTCTGCTTGCTGGTCACCATAGATGCACCCATCCGTAGCACACGTTCCAGCAGGTATATCTCACTTGTCACCCCCAAAGCCAATTCCCCCTTTGGTCGCCTCTCCTTCCAGTTCTCTGCTGCCAATGACTGGAATGAACTACAAAAATATCTGAAACTGGAAACACTTATCTCCCTCACTAGCTTTAAGCACCAGCTGTCAGAGCAGCTCACAGATCACTGCACCTGTACATAGCCCATCTATAAATAGCCCAAACAACTACCTCTTCCCCTACTGTAGTTATTTATTTATTTTGCTCCTTTGCACCCCAGTATTTCTACTTTGCACACTCATCTACTGTCAAATCTACCATTCCAGTGTTTTAATTGCTATATTGCATTTACTTCGCCACCATGGCCTATTTATTGCCTTTACCTCCCTTATCTCACCTCATTTGCTCACATTGTATATAGACTTATTTTTCTACTGTATTATTGACTGTATGTTTGTTTCACTCCATGTGTAACTCTGTGTTGTTGTATGTGTCGAACTGCTTTGCTTTATCTTGGCCAGGTCGCAGTTGTAAAAGAGAACTTGTTCTCAACTTGCCTACCAGGTTAAATAAAGTTGAAATTAAAAAATAAAGCTTTAGATAATTGGTCCAGACTATTTGACATTGCCTTGAATTGGATTACTCTGCTGACAAGAAACTGAAATAGATTCTAGCCTTGGAATCGATTAAATAATCAATTAACTGGGGCAGTTAATAATTTTTTCACGAGTTATTAATTCATTTCAGTTTGTTGGGCCATCGGACACCATTGTGAATTTACTAGTTATCTGTTTATAATATTGTCCTCTTTATAGCCAACCATGCGTTCAACATCTGTTCATAATCCCTTTTTCAATTTTCTCTCTGACCGAGCAAATTACACACCACGTTTTTCGTAAGTTCACAATGCGAGCATCTATCATGAGAGTAATTTCCAGAAGTTCATCCATTATGAAGGATTTAGACCACCCCAGGCGCCTAATTGGAGTGTATTGTATTGTAACAGGTGGGCTGTTCCACTGTATGTCCTGAGGTAATGCAAGCTGAAGCACACTATGAGAGTGTCTGGATTTTATGCTGGAGATGCAGATGGAGGGATGGGTATATGTAGATGGACGGATGGGGATATGGAGATGGAGGGATGGGGATATGCGGATGGAGGGATGGGGATATGCGGATGGAGGGATGGGGATATGCGGATGGAGGGATGGGGATATGGAGATGGAGGGATGGACATATGGAGATGGAGGGATGGACATATGGAGATGAAGGGATGGGGATATGGAGATGGAGGGATGGAGATATGCGGATGGAGGGATGGGGATATGGAGATGGAGGGATGGAGATATGGAGATGGAGGGATGGGGATATGCGGATGGAGGGATGGGGATATGGAGATGGAGGGATGGGGATATGGAGATGGAGGGATGGACATATGCGGATGGAGGGATGGGGATATGCGGATGGAGGGATGGGGATATGGAGATGGAGGGATGGAGATATGCGGATGGAGGGATGGGGATATGTAGATGGAGGGATGGAGATATGCGGATGGAGGGATGGGGATATGGAGATGGAGGGATGGAGATATGCGGATGGAGGGATGGGGATATGGAGATGGAGGGATGGAGATATGCGGATGGAGGGATGGGGATATGTAGATGGAGGGATGGAGATATGGAGATGGAGGGATGGACATATGCGGATGGAGGGATGGGGATATGCGGATGGAGGGATGGGGATATGGAGATGGAGGGATGGACATATGTGGATGGAGGGATGGGGATATGCGGATGGAGGGATGGGGATATGGAGATGGAGGGATGGAGATATGGAGATGGAGGGATGGACATATGCGGATGGAGGGATGGGGATATGCGGATGGAGGGATGGGGATATGGAGATGGAGGAATGGACATATGCGGATGGAGGGATGGGGATATGCGGATGGAGGGATGGGGATATGGAGATGGAGGGATGGAGATATGCGGATGGAGGGATGGGGATATGGAGATGGAGGGATGGAGATATGCGGATGGAGGGATGGAGATATGCGGATGGAGGGATGGGGATATGTAGATGGAGGGATGGGGATATGTGGGGATGGAGGGATGGGGATATGGAGATGGAGGGATGGAGATATGCGGATGGAGGGATGGGGATATGCGGATGGAGGGATGGGGATATGGAGATGGAGGGATGGGGATATGGAGATGGAGGGATGGGGATATGGAGGGATGGGGATATGGAGTTATGGAGATGGAGGGATGGGGATATGGAGCTATGGAGATGGAGGGATGGGGATGGCGGGATTGAGATGGAGGGATGGGGATGGGGAGATGGAGGGATGGGGATATGGAGATGGAGGGATGGGGAGATGGAGGGATGGGGATGGAGGGATTGCGGGATGGGGATATGGAGATGAAGGGATGGGGATTCAGGGATGGTGGGATGGCGTAGCCATTTCCGGCAGTCAAATTAGTCAGTGGCCTCATAGGTGGAATGTTATTCATATTTTTCATAATTTCATCATTAATAAACATCAGGTTTCTATATCAAACGGTTTTGTTATATTTCAGTCTTCTGTGATGATATAAGGGGTAATACTGGGATGCAATCTCAAAATTGAATAGATTTCAACTCTTTATCTGACATGGTACAGATGTCTTCTTCTTTTTTAAGCCCATAACCATGTGTGTGAGGTGTATACCTTTGTTTGAAAGTAGATTTGTTTAAGACTACCAAGAAACACTCTGTGACCCTGATTTAGCCCACTTCAGTAAAATTAAACAACCCTACATGTCAAGGTCACTGTAAATGTAAAGGAACTTGCAAGTAAGCATTTCGTAAGACGTTGTATACCATGTGTATCCCGTACATACGACTAATAAAATTTGAGTCTCCATAGCCCGCCATCCATCACTCCTCCATTCACTAGATTAGAATAACAGATTGTCCCCTTCCCTTCTGTCAGGGTCGCGTCCTCCCTGATGGTAGGATACTGTAAATACCATCCGTCATGCTTATATGTGGAGAAGAAAGAAATCTGTAACTTCCCACTACCATCTCTGGCCTATGAGCAGTTGTTTTTATAGTAACTGGCTAGATGAGATTAAGATATGTATGAGTCTGGTGGTGAGATACTGGAATGGTATGGGGGGAATAGAGTGATGACCTGTGTGTGTGTATGTATGCATTCATGTGTGTGTGTGACCCCTCTCTGTCCTGCAGGAGAAGGAGGTGACCATCACCATGCCAAGCGGTGAGACATCTGTGGCCACTGTACGTATCTGGAACGAGACTGTGTCCAACTTGACTCTGATGGCTCTAGGCTCCTCCGCCCCAGAGATCCTGCTGTCTGTCATCGAGGTGGGTGTCGTGTCATAAAGACTCCCCGAGCACAACTCATAAGTGGGTGTCACATCAAAAACACTCCCCCCAGCGACAACATATCAGCGTTTGCAGTGTATACTAGTACTGGAATGAAGCTGAAAATGACAAAAAGAAACGGATATCAACTTTAAAGTTATTGTCAAATCTTACCAACATAACATTTGGCCTTTTTATGACATGGCCTTTTTGATTTATACTGCTCAAAAGTTCTCCAAAAGGAAAAGTTCTTAGTCTTCCTCTCCTCTGTCTCCCGGTGTTAGGTGTGTGGGCATGGGTTTGAGGCGGGTGAGCTGGGCCCTGGCACCATCGTGGGCAGCGCCGCCTTCAACATGTTTGTGATCATCGCCATCTGTGTGTGGGTCATCCCTGAAGGAGAGACCAGGAAGATCAAACACCTGCGTGTGTTCTTCATCACAGCCTTCTGGAGTATCTTCGCCTATATCTGGCTCTTCCTCATCCTCTCTGTCATCTCACCCGGAGTAGTGGAGGTACACTTTTGTGTGTGTGTGTGTGTGTGTGTGTGTTAGCAAATGTGTATAGATACTGTATGTGTGTGTAACCAAACAATCAACCCCCTTCCAGTTTGGATGTATGTCTTGTAATGGTCCCCTGTCTTTGTGTGTGTGTGTATGTGTGTGTTCAGGTGTGGGAGGCTCTGGTCACCCTGCTCTACTTCCCAGTGTGTGTGATCCTGGCCTGGATCGCCGACCGACGCCTGCTCTTCTACAAGTACATGGCCAAGCGTTACCGTGCCGACAAGCACGGCATCGTCGTGGAGACGGAGGGGGACACAACCCCGAAAGGCTTCGAGATGATTATGGACGGAAAGTTCCCTCCGAGCGGAGGGGGGGTGGGAATGATGCCCAGTGAGAACTACCAGGATGGTGCCAACAATGCGGCGGGCACCGTGGCCTATCTGCCCAACTCCAACAGCACCATGGTGACCGTAGAGAATACCAAGGAGCTAGACGAGAGCCGCAAGGAGGTGAGAGAGAGACCTGCTGTTAGAGGGATTCAAGAACGTCAGGGGGAGAGAATGAGGGATACAGGTACACTGTATGGATAGAGAGAGAGAGAGAGAGATGAAGAGTTATAGAGGATACACTCATCCCATTCATGTACACCCACATAGGCCCTCTCAGGAATATATAAAGGCACAGTGGGGTTAGAGAGAGTAAAAAGAGATGAAGAGGATACACTCAGGCAGTTCCTGAACACCCACATACTGTAGGTACTCACCTCAACCACACATACAAACACACTCAAGCCAAGGAGACTATTAAGAGCTACTAACGTGCTGAACCTACAAGAGTTACAAACTTTCTCTCTGTGTCGAGGTTGTGTGTCTGTGTCCCTTTTTTTTCACCCCCTGTTCCTCTGCCCCCAGGTGATCCGCATTCTGAAGCAGCTGAAACAGAAGTTTCCGGACAAGGAGCTGGATCAGCTGGTAGATCTAGCTAACTACTACGCCCTCCTCCATCAGCAGAAGAGCCGCGCCTTCTACCGCATCCAGGCTACGCGCATGATGACCGGCGCCGGCAACGTGCTCAAGAGGCACGCCGCCGACCACACCCGCCGCGCCGCCGCGGTGGACGAGGAAGTGGTCTGCGAGGACGACGACCTGGCTGAGTGCAGCCGACTGGCGTTTGAGAGCACCCACAGCCAGTGTATGGAGAACTGCGGCGTACTGAGGCTGGCTGTGGTGTGTCAAGGGGGCCTGGGGGAGAGCACCTTCTACGTGGACTACCGGACCGAGGACGGCTCGGCCAATGCCGGGTCCGACTATGAGTACAGCGAGGGAACGCTGGTGTTCAAACCCGGAGAGACCCGCAAGGAGATCAAGGTGAGGGGTCAGTGGAAGGGGAGGAAAGGAAACAGTAAAGTACAGTTATAATTAATTATAGCAATAATCGTTGCACAACTAGGTCGTTAGACCTGCTTGTCGGGGGCAGATCAAGATGTCAAATAATGGAAGGAGTAGAAAACAGCAGCAGAAGCGAATTACCCTCTGAAATAGCGCCTGCTAGAGTCCTCTCTGTCCCGGATCAACTGTATCATATATTTTTTAAATGTTTCTTTTTTCTTTTTCTTTTCTTCACATTTTCAAACAGTCCATTTATATTTTCCAATGGGGCTATACATTTGGGTGAGGTTTTTAACTCGCCTAAGTAGCCTCGTTTCACTGCCAAAAATAAAATTCAACCATCTAGTGTTCAGCGAAATAACAACACAACATAATTAACATCCAATCACATTAACCGTTACTCTCTCACGGGAATTCCACTAACGGTCCGTATGTAGCCAAATGTAGCTGCTGCTCATTCCGTTTGCTCGAAAAATGATAAATGGTTAAAAAAAGTAAGGCCCGCCTCCATACACATACCAGCTCTACTGGTAGTACTGCTACTACCAGCAGTAATACACCTGCACCCGTCGACGACACAGTTGTTCTGTGTCCACGAGCACTTCCAATGCTGCATCAGTAATTCTACATTTGTTGTTAGTCCAGCTAGCATGGACACTGACAGTTGTGAATCTGATGCAGCCAAAGAGCTACTGCCCCTTTACCCGGGAAAGCACCGAACAACAGACAGGGACGTTGGACCATCGAAGAGCTGCAAATATGATGAGAATGACATTGATTTGGGGTTCACTTATATTGGTAGTAGTGCCTTTCCTCAGGCACAGTGTGTTATATGTGCAAAAGTACTATCTCACAACTCGATGAAACCTTCACTCTTGCGCAGACATTTAGAAACAAAACATGGCAATTTGAAAAAATACGCCACGGCAGTTTTTGGAGCGAGAATAAAGACGACTTTCGATTAGTAACACATGTATAAAAGCAACAGATACCATTAATAAGAAGGGTCTAGAAGTGTCTTATATGGTGAGCTACCGAGTGGCTAGGACAGGCAAGCCCCATACTATTGTGGAGGACTGAATTCTTCCTGCTGCCACGGATATGGCTGGGACAATGCTGGGGGAAAAGGCCCAAAAACCTATACAATAACTTCATCAAACAACAGTGTTTCGCGACACATCAGTGACATGGCAGGAGATGTTTTGAAACAATACCTGCTTTTGAAACAAGGCATCCTCTTCTGCAAACCACTGGAAACCAGGACAACAGGAGAGGATATTTTTAAAGTACTGGACAGCTTTGTGACATCAAATGGACTTTGGTGGTCAAGATGTTGGCACAAAAGCCATGACAGGAAGACATAGTGGAGTGGTAACGTGTGTGCAAGCAGTTTCTCCCGACACCACTTGGGGAGACTGCAGCATCAACCGAGAGGCTCTTGCTGCCAAGGGAATGACTGACAGCTTGAAAGATGTTTTGGACACTACAGTGAAAATGGTTAACTTTGTTAAAGCAAGGCCGCTGAACTCTCTTGTATTTTTTGCACAATGCAATGATATGGGCAGACCCCATGTAATACTTTTACAACATACTGTGCTGGTTATTAAGGGGCAAAGTATTGACACGTTTTTTTGAATTGAGAGACGAGCTTAAAGTTTTCTTTACTGACCATAATTTTCACTTGTCTGACCGCTTGCATGATGAGTTTCTCACACGATGACGAGTTTCTCACACGACTGGCCTATCTGGGTGATGTTTTTTCTCGCCTAAATGATCTGAATCTAGGATTACAGGGACTCTCCACAACTAAATTCAGGCTATGATTAAGAAGCACTTCTCTGTCTGCATTAGCACAGGTCTTTCCATCATTGTATGATTTCTTTGGTGTGCAAATCAACTCAAGCTTACGGACAATGTCAAATGTGATATAGCGAAGCACCTGATTGATCTGATTATCTTGGCCAGGTCGCAGTTGCTAGTGAGAACTTGTTCTCAACTAGCCTACCTGGTGAAATAAAGGTGAAATAAAAATAAATAAATAAATAATTGAGTTGGGTGCGCAATTACGCAGGTACTTTCCAGAAACTGATGACACAAACAAATGGATTCGATTATCCCTTTTATGCCCTGCCTCCAGTCCACTTACCGATATCTGAACAAGAGAGCCTCATCGAAATTGCAAAAAGCGGTTCTGTGAAAAGGTAATTTAATCAGAAGCCACTGCCAGATTTCTGGATTGGGCTGCGCTCAGAGTATCCTGCCTTGGCAAATCGCGCTGTTAAGACACTGATGCCCTTTGCAACCACAAATCTTTGTGAGAGTGGATTCTCGGCCCTCACTAGCATGAAAACTAAGTATAGGCACAGACTGTGTGGAAATGATTTAAGACTGAGACTCTCTCCAATACAACCCAACATTGCAGAGTTATGTGCATCCTTTCAAGCACACCCTTCTCATTAACCTGTGGTGAGTTATTCAGTTTTTGATGAACAATTAAGGTTTTACATGTAAGATGGTTAAATAAAGAGCAAAATGATTGATTATTATTATTTGTGCCCTGGACCTATAAGAGCTCTTTGTCACTTCCCACGAACCGGGTTGTGACAAACTCACACTCATTCTTATGTTTAATAAATATATCGTATAGTGTGTGTGTGTGTGGCAGGCTTACAATGATGGCAAAAAACAACATTTGAGAGTGTGCTGGCCCTGGTGCTAGAGGGGTTGAATGTTTGAAGGGGTACGGGACTATAAAAAGATTGGGAACCACTGTCTTAGAGGAACCGGTAGAGCTGGAGGGTCTTCCGGAAACTAGAGCACATTAAATTCTGCCTTATCGTCCTGACTGACAGTGACTAGAACTTCATCTGAATGGGAGAGGGGAGAGACGGTGAAAAGAGGAGAAAGTGAGCTTTGAAGTATTTTGTCCTTGGAGATGATGTTTCTCTCTTTGAACGCGTCGTAGTTTTCGTGTCATTTCATGTTCATGCTTAGACAGAGGACAAAGAGAATGTATTTCTGGATAGCAGGAGGAGTGTTGAGGAAAGGGAGAAAACAAGGAATGTGTAGAGAGAGAGAGTTAGGAAACAACTCAATTGCTACTCAACCATTAGTTATGAATGAGTGACTACAACAATCAATCCCCTACTGTCCCATGTCTATGACCATCAGTGTGGTTGGTTTGATGCGTGTCTCTCAAGCGTTTATGGTCTAAAACAGCTGCCACTTTCTATCTTCATCTCTCCTCCACCCCTCCTCCCTCCATCCTACATCTTTCCCAGGTCGGCATCATCGATGATGACATCTTCGAGGAGGACGAGCACTTTTTCGTGCGGCTGCTCAACCTGCGCATTGGTGACGCCGAGGGGATGTTCGAAAGTGATGAGCCAGGAGCGGGACCCAAGGGCCACCTGGTGGAGCCACTGGTCGCCACGGTGACCATCCTGGACGACGACCATGCTGGCATCTTCACATTCCGTGATCGGCTGGTGCGCGTCAGCGAGAGCGTTGGCACCATGGAGATCTCAGTGGTGAGGAACTCGGGCGCCCGCGGCACGGTGATCCTGCCCTATCACACGGAGGCGGGCACTGCGAAGGGGGGCGGCGTGGACTACGAGGACACCCGGGGAGAGCTGGAGTTCTCCAACGACCAGACAACGTGAGTAGTGATGGACGGACGCACAGAAAGGCAGATAGATAGATAGACATACAGACTCCCTACCTCTACACATCTACTCTATTTGTTTATTGGTTGCTTCCATTTCATCCATCTTCCTCTTTTCCCACTCCCCTCTCCTCCCCTCCATCTTTTCCCACTCCCCTCTCCTCCCCTCCATCTTTTCCCACTCCCCTCTCCTCCCCTCCATCTTTTCCCACTCCCCTCTCCTCCCCTCCATCTTTTCCTTCTCTCCCCTACTCCTTCATTCTCGCTCCCTCCCCCTCCCCTCTCCCTCCTCCATGCCTGACACTGTTCTCCATTATTCATCAAGGCCAACCTGATGGGAGCTTTAACTCCATCAATGGCTTGAATGTTTGTGTTCAACTCATAACCAATACTGTATTCACACTGCTATGTGTTGCTGCCTTAAAGTAGGCTACACCATGTTATATTACCATGCTATCTGTATTCATGTCTGTTATCTGGTTATCTTTCTCTCTCGCCACAAATCTGCACAGTAATGGTAATTTTAACATCTTGTTTATTTCTCATTCATCTCTAATTTCACTCTCATCTCGCTGTATCTATTCTTCCCTTCCTCTTTCTCTATTGTCTCTCATTCTCTTTTCTTTCTCTTGTTCTTCTCTTTCTCTCTCTCTCGCCTCGCTCTCTCTCTCTCTCTCTCTGTCGTCTCTCTCTCCCTCAGCCTCTTATCTTCCTGTATCTACAGATGTAGGATCTCAATATGATCACCCTGTTGCAGGAGAACAAGGCTTCTGAAGTTTGTAATTTCCACTTTGAAATTTCAGGCTTGATTTTTACCCCCCAAAATATTTATCAACCCCTACAAAAATGTCCGTTAATTATAATTCACATAATAATTTACATTTCCTGTTGCTGCAAGATTGTTTTCCTGCTGTAGCAAATGTGGCTCAAATTAAGATCCTACATCTGCATCTCTTTCTTCTCCCTCTTTCTCTCTTCTCTCTTTGTTTCTCTCTCATCGCTTGTTTATGTTTGCGCCGCCAACAGGGAGACTGTTGCTGTGGTGACATTTTCAGGCACAATGTCCTGGGAGACATTATCAGGACTAATGTGCATAATAACAAAGTGAAACACGTCTTCCAACTCCTCCTCCCCTCCACCCCCCCCCATTTCCTCTTTTCACCAGCCACTCCGCATCAGCCTGAAGTAAAAGCTGACCGCCAGCCCTGCACTCCTCTGTAGGGGGGGGGGGGGGGTGGAGGACCCTATGGTTGAGTGCCAGTGGGATCCCCAAGAGACGCTGAGGCTAAGGTTGCTCAGTAGTAGGTAGAGTTAAGGACTTACAGAAGGTAGTACATTAGGTAGTACAGTAGGTAGAATCACAGGATGGAAGGAGCTAGATGAGGGTTGGAGCAGTGGCTGAGGGTTGGAGCAGTGGCTGAGGCTTGGAGCAGTGGCTGAGGCTTGGAGCAGTGGCTGAGGGTTGGAGCAGTGGCTGAGGCTTGGAGCAGTGGCTGAGGGTTAGGTCACAGTAATAGGGGATGATATACAGCCGAGGTGACGCCCCTCTGTGTTGCAGACCTCTGGGTGTCCCCTCACTGGCTGGTGTGCATGTCTGCATCTGAATTATTCAGCCGTGGAGGGATATTGCCGTGGGTCCTCTGTAGTGATTTAAGTGCAAGCTGTGTCTGTTAATATGTCTGGGGCGGCACCGGGGAGGAAGACATCTTTGTCTGGCATTGTGCCGCTCCCCTCCCTGCCTTTTGCTCAATAGCTGTACATGGAGTACGGTTAGCTCATTGATATCTGGAAGTGACCCATGGTGGAAAGAGAGCCTTGTGGCTCTACATTAAGGGGGGTCGTCATCTGTGTGTGTGAGGTGAGCTCTCTCTGTAAAGTAAAATCCTGACTAACCCCTGGAACTACATCCTTCCACTGATCTCTTTAACTGTTGAATAAAGTTAAAGAAGACAGTCTAATCCATTTGTTGGTTACTGACCTCTGATACTGACCTGTGTGTGTCTGTGCGTGCGTGCGCAGTCAGACCCTGCAGGTGAGGATCATTGACGATGAGGAGTATGAGAAAAAGGAGAACTTCTTCATCATACTAGAGGAACCGCGCTGGCTGAAGAGGGGAATCTCAGGTGTGTGTACTTGTAGTGTGTGTCCGTTTGCATGTCTGTGAGTGTCTCCTTTCTAGTTTCCCAAAATCAGCTGAACCTCAGTGAACCATTCCAGCCATGTTGACCTAGCACTCTCTCTCAGGCTCTCTGAGTCTCCAGTAATACAACAGGTGTGATAACAGCTGATACGGCCTTTCTCTCGCTCTCGCTCTCTCTCTCTCTCTCTCTCTCTCTCTGGCTCTCTCTCTTTCTCTCTCTGCCACTGTTTGTAATCTACAGTCAGTCTACCCACAGACAAACAATAAATTCAGCCGAAGCTCACATTTCAGTCCTTGCAGGAGAAAACAAACAGGGAGAGAAAGAGAGAGTGAGTGTGTAGGGGTTTGTTTTTCCTGATGTCAGTGGTTGGGAATGAGTTGGTGCTGACGGGTACAGAGTACTACACCTTTAATAAGTTGTGGCACCTCTTATAGAATACTGGCTCTAAAACACAAACCCAGGTATGGTACAATTAAAGTAAGTACCTGTACCTTTTTCATTCCATTTCAGGCACTGACTGAGTTGGGCCTTATAGCTAGTACCAGTCAGGCACTATAGGTAGCTTTGTTTAGTAAAGAATGGATTTTCAATTCTGCTGGTGAAATGAAGATACAAGTAGAGAACTTTCAGAGTCGCAGAGCCAACCAAAGCGTGATGTCCAATTGAATGTGAGGCGAAGAAAATAAAGAGGAAATAGCCCTAGTGTCTGAGTGTGTGTTTTGTTTGTGTCTGTTTTGTTTGTGTCTGTTTTGTTTGTGTGCGTTTCGTTTGTGTGCGTTTCGTTTGTGTGCGTTTTGTTTGTGTGCGTTTCGTTTGTGTGCGTTTGTTTGTTTGTTTGTGAGAGAGAGAGAGAGAGAGAGAGAGAGAGAGAGAGAGAGAGAGAGAGAGAGAGAGAGAGAGAGAGAGAGAGAGAGAGAGAGAGAGAGAGGAGAGAGAGAGAGAGAGAGAGAGAGAGAGAGAGAGAGAGAGAGAGAGAGAGAGAGAGAGAGAGAGAGAGAGAGAGAGAGAGAGAGAGAGAGAGAGAGAGAGAGAGAGAGAGAGAGAGAGAGAGAGAGAGAGAGAGAGAGAGAGAGAGAGAGAGAGAGAGAATGTTTTAAACAAAAAAACATGTTTTTACTGAACCGAGGCACTTAGAGGAGAGTCCACAATGGCTGTCATGACATCAGAGCTCTTAGTTGGTGAAATCTCACAAGGTCAGGGAAGTGTAATGGTGTGAAAGCATGTCATACTGCCCTTTGACTTGTCTGGAGTTTGGACTGCTGTACTGACTGTTCTGTTCTTCTGTTTGGACTGCTGTACTGACTGTTCTGCTCTTCTGTTTGGACTGCTGTACTGACTGTTCTGATCTTCTGTTTGGACTGCTGTACTGACTGTTCTGTTCTTCTGTTTGGACTGCTGTTCTGATCTTCTGTTTGGACTGATGTACTGACTGTTCTGTTCTTCTGTTTGGACTGATGTACTGACTGTTCTGTTCTTCTGTTTGGACTGCTGTACTGACTGTTCTGTTCTTCTGTTTGGACTGCTGTACTGACTGTTCTGTTCTTCTGTTTGGACTGCTGTACTGACTGTTCTGTTCTTCTGTTTGGACTGCTGTACTGACTGTTCTGTTCTTCTGTTTGGACTGCTGTACTGACTGTTCTGATCTTCTGTTTGGACTGCTGTACTGACTGTTCTGTTCTTCTGTTTGTACTGCTGTACTGACTGTTCTGTTCTTCTGTTTGGACTGCTGTACTGACTGTTCTGTTCTTCTGTTTGGACTGATGTACTGACTGTTCTGTTCTTCTGTTTGTACTGCTGTACTGACTGTTCTGATCTTCTGTTTGGACTGATGTACTGACTGTTCTGTTCTTCTGTTTGGACTGCTGTACTGACTGTTCTGTTCTTCTGTTTGGACTGCGGTACTGACTGTTCTGTTCTTCTGTTTGGACTGCTGTACTGACTGTTCTGTTCTTCTGTTTGGACTGCTGTACTGACTGTTCTGATCTTCTGTTTGGACTGCTGTACTGACTGTTCTGATCTTCTGTTTGGACTGCTGTACTGACTGTTCTGTTTTTCCTTCTTTCTTCCAGCCCTTCTGCTTAACCAAGGTAAGGCCATCAGCAACTTGCCTCACACAACCAGCCTAGAAACAGCCCACAAAGAACATTTTATTATCCCTAAAGGCCCATGTGGGGGAATTGGTTTTGGTTCAGAATCATCCATAAAAACAGCAAACATTTCACATGAGTTGGAACACTATATAACAACATCAATTTAAGGGTTTCTGAAGAACCATAAATGGGATGGCTCTTTGAAGAACCATACAAAAATCAAAATCCAGAAATATTTCGGCCCTCCAGGACCAGAATTGAATAGCCCTGCATATTATTTGCATATTTCCCAGAGTGCCTTTTGAGTGAATGTTAGTGTTACCAGTATCACACATGACTGTGTTTGCTAGTGACAGAGACATGGTTGTCAAATTCATTCATTTTCAGTCCTGTTGCCTTGACCAAGTAAGATCCTAAGTGAATACATTGTCGTATAATATTTCATAAAGCCTTCTTCAGGGGGCCTAGTTTTACCCTAATCCTCCCTGCAAATCACTTTATGCTGGCTTGCAAAGTGATGTGTAATTCCAATTGGAATCCAGCCAGAGTGGGGATATCCAACGTTTAGAATTTATTCACCCACAACCTGCATTCAGAATGACTGTCAGGGTTGCGAAGACAAAGATATGAGACTACCTTAAACATCTAAACTGAAACAACCATTTCAGTATCGGGGGCAATAAGTCCAAGTAACAGATTGGAATAGTTTATATTTGAGTAGCATAAGATTAAAGGTAGACTGAGCTAAATGACGTTGCCACAAGCAGCACAGCAGATATTTAGATGAGCGAGATTCACGACTTCACTCTCTCACAGTCACACACAGTATCTGCGCGTGTGCACAGGTTCACTTCACGCTCTTACAGCATGGGAGCCACAAGACCAAAACAGAGGAGAAGTTGAGCCTTGCGCTTCAATTTTTAGTTGTTGAGGAAATTGACCCACTATGCTGTTTACTTTCTGCATCTACGTTATATCGCTGAGTCTACCTTTAAATGAATCAATCAATGTGCATGCAAAAACATAGATATTGAAACAAACTATTCTAAAAATCAACCTGCAATAGAGCATGCTGGGAAATGTGATAGTAAATGATGTGGTTTTGGTTCAACTCTGGTATTAACATCAACACTGGGGTTCTGTTAATTTAACTCTTTAATCAACACTAGTTAACACTGGCCAATTTGCTGTGTGCTATGAAAGGCCACCTTTTAGAATTCTGAAGAACCGTAGATGCCACGTCAAGAACCCCACACCTAACTCAAAGGTACTTTATCGGGCAAAAGTTATCCAAGGAACCTTAAGAGTTGAGGACCCTTATTTTGATCACACCTCTGACGCAGTTAGCCACTTAGGGATTAGCCCTCAGTGTGGCCTTGGCTATTGTGACATCATTTATTGATGGAAGTCTATTTACAGCATAAATCCAAGATAAGGACCTGCTCGCTCCATAAAATGCATCACTCTTACATCGATTTGTATCCATCCCTGGAAAAATATGATATAGGTATATCTCGCACAACTGGCCTCTCTTGGATAAATATTAGAGTACTGTCCTTCTACAGTAAGCTAACAGTGTCCCATTCCATACTTTATTCGAATGCAGATCTTAGAGGTGTTGACGAGCCCTACCCAATCAGGGTACATATTCATAAAGCGTCTCAGAGTAGGAGTGTTGATCTAGAATCGGTTTTGTTTTCTAGATCATAAGAGATGGACAGAGATGGGGGGGGGGGGGGGGGTCTGATCCCAGATCAGCATTCCTACTCTGAGATGCTTTGTGAATATGGACCCTGAGCTGATGATGCAGTAATGTACCCACAGTAACCGCAGACCAGCAGTATACTTCATCATCATTAGAGTGTATTAGTATTTAGTATTTATTAGGATCCCTGGTGTAACCCTGTAAGAGCAACATGGTGAAGGAGCTGGAGCATTGGGGGAATACAGTAGGACAGTTGCCATGTGGTGCCTGGCAGCTCTCTACTCCTTTCATAATTACAGCCTGTGCTTTGAAGGCAGAGGAGAGGAACTAAAAGAGGAATAATATCTGCCCACTCGCCACGCGGCGACGACGACACACAAGAAAATCTTTCCGTGCGTCTTCGCGGCTCACAGTCTTTGTCGTCCCTCCAATGAGAGGATGAGTAATTATACGCTATATGTACACATGGAATATGATGCTGAATGGAAGCAGGGAAAATGGGTTAGCACCAGCTGCTTATAGTGTGTTTGAGGTGTTATTTTAGATGGGACTTAATGATGGCCCAGCTCAATATTTGAATAACAGCCACTAAATCACACTATTGGAACATTGGTCTCTGCCCACCTCAAGCATATATGATTGATAACCACAAAATCAATCATTTGGGACATTGGTCTCTGCCCACCTCAAGTCAGCATAAATCTACCCTAATTTACACTCAACTTCTGTCTGTTTCTTTCTCTAACAAAATGTCTGGCTATCTTTTTGCTGCTGTCTCCCAGTCCTACTTTCCTCTTCTCATGAATCTACCCCACTAGTCTGTCCTTAGCTCTTCTCTTTTCCCCTCTTGCTTCCCCATCACACCCACACATTCACCACCAACCTCTCATCTCTCCTTCTCTCTGACTGTCTCCCTCCCCCACTCACACACATCTCCACAAACATGCGCTAATACACATGAGTGATATACTGTATGAAGAAATAATGCTGACTCAAACTCAATTATTGATAGGACTCTGGCCTTATCTATTTGTGAGGCATGTTGGCATGTTTGAGTTACACTTTCTCTCTATCTCTTCCCTCACCCCCCTCTCTCCACTCTCCACCCCCCTTTCTCCACTCTCCACCACCCTCTCTCCACTCTCCACCCCCCTTTCTCCGCTCTCCACTCTCCTCTCTCCTTCACTGATCTATGTATCTCATCCCTCCTCTTTCCTTCTATCTCTTAGAGGATCCTGATGGCCAGATGAGTGCAGAGGAGGAGGAGGCGAGGCGCATTGCAGAGATGGGAAAGCCCATCTTGGGGGAGCACAGCCGGCTGGAAGTGGTCATTGAGGAGTCTTACGAGTTCAAGGTATGTTACCTCTCTTCTCCCCTGCTTCACTGTATTGGCCACATCAGAGCTCAGTATATGTATCAAGGATCTAGGATCAGTTCCATCATGTCCATATCATCTTATTCATTGTTATCTACTAGGCAAAACTGATCCAAGATCACATACAGCCCCAGAGCCACACAGTGGTTTAACTCCAACCCTTCTGAGGACAGACACTGAGCAGAGTGAGGGTTGTTCCACTTCAAAAAATTATTTGCAAGTCAATGGTACCTATATTAGCATTTTCACAATTCGTATCCAAATAACATCATTGAGTTACACAATCAATTTTTTGTTACCTTAAGATGATTTGGGCATGAAGCATGAACATGCTAATATAGGTAACATTGACTTTTCTGAGGTGGAACGACTCTCCACTGTGCTCAGAAGGGTTGCTTTTTAAGTGAACCAATGGTTGTGACGGATGACAGCTAACTCATTGAAGTCCTATATCACCATGGCCAGGGATTTAATCCAATCAGTCCATGTGCCTCTTCTTGACTTGATTAAGATTCATTTATTATTTATAATAAGATTGCCCTTGTCACTCATGATTTGTAGCAGCACAAAACAAGCACAACAGGTAATTGAACTCTCAAGTAATTTCAATGACTGGCACTTGACTTTACGAAATCCTCGATCAATGTCACATAGTTTAATAGCATTGTTTACTCTATGGATGGGTGGACGGTGCACGCAAAAACCCCACAATAAAGACCAGTGAGAAATGTTTACACAGGTGATGAAGTTTCCACATTTAGAAAACAAGAAGGAAACACTACTAATGCTGAGCATCACATACTGTATGCCCAGGCAGCTCCTATACGGTGGCAGTCAGAGACAACGCTCACATCAGTGGAGGCTGGTGGGAGGAGCTATAGGAGGTGCCAGCACCAGTAGCGTGAGCCTCCCTCTTATGCGCGAGTGAAGTGAGTTCATAAAAACTGAAAGTATGCATCTTAGAATTAGTTTTCACCTACAAACTTTATATCTCCGAACTCAGAATCAAAAATAACCTGGCTTTTGTGGTACAGCGCTTATTTTTACTGCCAATTTTCTGCATTTATTTACCACATCAGGTAGCCTGATATCAAGTAGCCTAAAACAGGATTATTCAGACAATCGTTCTTCTTGCAAAGCATGTAAATGTTTTAAACAAACGATTATATTAATCTGACTATCCACAATAATCATATTATTGTGTGCATGTAGCCATACTCATTATTGAAAAGAACAGTATGTCCCAGTTACCTAAAGGATGAAGTCCATCGCCTATAGTCCCCAGTCTTGCAGAAGTTTACCCACAGTGGTGAGACCTTTCTAGCCAATGAAACCTCCTATCCAGTTGGGTTTGGCTAGGGTGTTTCATAGGACGGTTTTATTGGTTTGTTTGAGTAGGAGGCAGTTACGGTTTGGTGCAGTCGTACTTGAGTGCTGAATATGATGCTTTCCTTTAGTGTCTGAGTGGATCCCAGGACTCAGCATGTGGTTTGCTGTGCTTGGGGGGAGTGTCGTTATAAACCAATGTGCCACAGCACGTGTGTGTGGTTGCGGTGAAACCAAAATAGTGCTATTGTGAATTCATATTACTTCAGAAATGGACCCCAGAAAGAGTAGCTGCTGTCGCAACAGCTAATGGGGATCCTAATAAAATACCAGATAATACTTCTCATGGTAACGATGCCACTGTCTCTAACTTCTTCATTAGAGTTCCGGTCACGCACATAAGTTTGCCTTCTTCTCTATAATAGGATGTTGACTATGCGCTCTTTGTTTGTGATTGGCAGAGCACCGTTGACAAGCTCATTAAGAAGACCAACTTGGCCCTTGTGATTGGCACGCACTCCTGGAGGGAGCAGTTCGTGGAAGCTGTGACTGTCAGCGCAGGTCAGCGTTTGGTGTTTGTGTGTGTGTGTGATTTCTATTGAGTGAGAGAAAAATGAATAAGGTGAGTCTCACTGTTGACATTGTATCATACACACACACTGACTAGAGCCATAATGAAGGACTTTACAGCTGCTTTATGAATGTAATTACTCGCTCATGCTTTGAGTAGCGGTCTGAGGGCTTTTTGTACAAAGCCGTAATTACGTGAAATATTTGTCCTTTATTTTTCATACAAAAAGTGTTCCACGCTTTCCATTTAGGATGTGAGTGTTAGCTTGCTCTTTAAGTGTGACATGTCAAGGGGTAACAAGTGAGGACACATCCCCTTCATTTTGGAACCTCATTATAGCAGGAAATAACTTGTTTGAAAGGTGATAATTGCAAACCCTCAGACTTCAAATGACAAGGTTCCTGTGATATTTATGTTTGTAATAACTGTTATAAAATGTAATGACTAGAAAGCAAAGCTGTCTTCAACGGTGTTGAGGTAATGGGAGAGATGTCTGACTGTGTCTGGTGTAAAAGCTCCCCGGTGGACAGTTATATTCATTACAGACACACATGTCTCACCGCAATCCAACAATAGACAAAGTAATACACTGTGTGTGTGTGTGTGTGTGTGTGTGTGTGTGTGTGTGTGTGTGAAGGCTCCTCAGAGGAGGAATGGGAGGGCCATCCTCAGTGAATTTCATAAAAATACAAATTGTGAAAGATTAAAAAAAAAGTGATCCTTTTATAGATTAAACTTTACTATAAATTGTCACGCTTCTTCTAAAGTTGAACCCAGAAGCAGACCAGGACAAGGAGAGTATTTATTTACAAGTTTGAATGTAGTGATAGAAAAATCCAAGTGACGGAGCGGGCAGCGGAGGTGAGTTGATGGGATTGAATAGACAGATCCAAGGAAGTAACTGAAGTCACCGACGACCAGGTAGGGATAAGATGAGTGTTCCGGGTGAATGACTGTAGACAGAAAAAAACGGAGGTGAGTTCAAGGCAAGCAAGACGTACAAAACAACAAAACAAACTCTATCAAACTGGAGGCTGATACGCTGGCACAACATACTGTTCATGGTTAACGATCCGGCAGGGAATGGATGTCAGGTCAGTGCTTATGAAGTGGAGGGGTGATGATCAGGACCAGGTGTGCAGATAGCTGATGGGATACAGGTGCAGGTACTCAGAGATCTTCCAACTAGCTACGTCGCCCGGCAACCAGACCGGGTGCGTTCCAGGACACCGGAAAAAACACTCCAGGACAGAACACAGGCAAAAACAGACTCAGGAAGCGGGATTCGTGACATAAATATACTCACATGTCAACAAATAATTGATTAAAATCCACTGTTTTGCAGTGAAGGTCTATAGTAACCTCAACAGCACTCTGTATGGTAGCACCATGGTGTAGCCAGAGGACACCAAGTTACACAGTAATAATGACAACTTCCGGAGGATGTCCTCCAACCTATCGGAGCTCTTGCAGCATGAACTGACACGTTGTCCACCCAATCAAAGGATCAGAGAATGAATCTAGTACTGAAAGCAGAAGCTACAGCTAGCTAGCACTGCATAAAATGTGGTGAGTAGTTGACTCAAAGACAGAGAAGGATCATAGTTCAACCGTTTTAAACAAATTAATTTCTTCAAAAATAAAGGAGAAGCAAGAGAGAAGAGAGAAAGCTAGCTATATTTCATTTTATTTATTTTTCTCACTTTTAATTACTTCACTTGCAAATGCAGAAAGCTAGTTTTGCCTACTCAAACACCTGGCTCAAACAAAGAGGGATGCTAGCTGGCTATGGCTATCCAACACTGGAACTCTTCCAAGTCAAGGTAAGCTTTTGGTTTTATTAATTTGTTACCACCGGGGCTTGCTGGTGTAACTGCTAAACTGCTTGCTGACTGTACACTGTACTGCATGATTATAGCAGGTTTTTTTCTCCTGGTCACAGACAGCTGATGTGTTGTGCACTGAAGTCCACAAGTGAAGTGAAAAGGTGTGCGTAGATGTGAGAAGGGATATACAACGAGCAAAGTGATTATACTGTGTGTTTGTGGCTGCTACGAAAGTGAACTGTGTTTGAGTGTGATCATGGGTGTAATCATTCCGCCGATTCTGTAAAAGAAACATCTTAAACATAAGAAAACAGAATGAAATGGGGATAAACACACCTGAATTTGTCCAATATAAACTGTTGTTTGCAACTGTTGGACTAATGAGTACACACCCTAGATCAGCTAGATGCAAGCAAGTTGTGCAAGGTGGTACCGAATGTGTCACTGTCTGTCACTTAGATTTTTCTCATGACCTATACACCTACGCTGTAAACTTTAATTCATAGGCTAGGTTGTAGCAATCTAATGATGGGTATAGGGAAAACTTGAGTATCATGTAGTAGCCTAAACCTATCGACTTTACATTGAGCTGGGTGAATGGAATGAGAGTCATCCAGTATGCTGTAATAGATAATAAGGCCATGCTCATAAAAAATGTATTGTCCTCCCTCATCTTAAATGGCACCGACCACCACTGGTGTGCGTCCGTGCATGAGTGTGTTTGTATATGTGGCTCTTATGTTTTACTGTGTCCCCCTCCCAGGTGATGGTGATGACGATGATGAAGAGGGGCGTGAGGAGCGTCTGCCATCCTGCTACGACTACGTCATGCACTTCCTGACGGTGTTCTGGAAGGTTCTGTTCGCCTTCGTTCCGCCCACCGAGTACTGGAATGGCTGGGCCTGCTTCTTCGTGTCCATCTCGGTTATCGGCATCCTGACTGCTGTCATCGGGGACCTAGCCTCCCACTTCGGCTGCACCGTCGGTCTCAGGGACACTGTCACTGCCGTGGTGTTTGTGGCTCTGGGTACTTCCATTCCCGGTGAGAGCTAAACTGAACAAAATTAGAAACATGCAACAATTTCATTGATTTTACTGAGTTACAGTTCATATGAGGAAATCAGTCAGTTGAAATACATTTATTAGGCCCTAATCTATAGATTTCACATGACTGGGAATACAGATATGCATCTGTTGGTCACAGATACCTTTAAAAAACATGGGCCTCACTATATTTTTGTGCATTCAAATTGCCATCGATAAAATGCAATTGTGTTCATTGTCCGTATCTTATGCCTGCCCATACCATAACCCCACCACCATGGGGCACTGTTCACAATGTTGACATCAGCAAACCACTCGCCCACAAGACACCATACACGTGGTCTGCCCAGGGCTCTACGCTATCTTTTTTCCCAAGGAGTACATGCGCTCCTAAATGAAAAAATGTAGGAGCACACAAAGAAATTTAGGAGCACAGTGAAAAATGTAACACAGTTTATTAACAAACAATCTATTACATACATATTTATACTGCGTGTGTGTGTGTGAGCGTGTACTAAGGGACACATGTGGAACAGCACATACCACCAAAACCACACATTGACCCATGGCTACTAGACGCAAAGGATATCGGTTGTCCAGCTGCTTTTGTATGTTGGCCGTCTGGCACGCTTAGAGGTCAGCCAGCGGTCCACGGCAGGAGTGGGATCCAACTCCTCGACAGGAGGCCCCTCCAGGCTGATCCTCATCAGGTCTTCGGTGGTGGAGACCCCAAGGCAGCGTCTTGTCGAATTCTTAATCCGGTTCTGCGCAGAGAAGCCTCGCTCACACTGGGCGGCTGAAATGGGCAGCACCAGCATAAGCTGCACCAACTCCAGTATGTTCTAGGGAAAATATTATATCTTTCAATTTCATTTAAACTCTTACCATTAACTTATCAAAACCAACCATAGGATACCATACATAACCACTCAGGACTGTTAGTCTACCTTGCAATTGTGCCTGTAGGGGTCCTTTGTCAACATGGTCTCCCACAGGCCACTGCAGGACTTGTCCTTGAAATTGTGTCTGACCAGGATGTTCAGGCCCTGCCACTAATCCTGGATTACAGTCGTGTTGCACCCCGATCTGCAGGATTGAACAGAGCAAGTGAGTTTGAAAATATGCAAACATAACATTGTCTCATATGGCAATGCAGTGTCAAATAAATTCTTACCGCCTCCCGGGTGGCGCAGTGGTCTAAGGCACTGCATCGCAGTGCTAGCTGTGCCACTAGAGATTCTGGGTTCGAGTCCAGGCTCTGTCGCAGCCGGCTGCGACCGGGAGGCCAACGGGGCGGCGCAAAATTGGCCAAGCGTCTTCCGGGTTAGGGAGGGTTTGGCCGGCAGGGATATCCTTGTCTCATCGCGCACTAGCGACTCCTGCGGTGGGCCGGGCGCAGTGCACGCTGACACGGTCGCCAGGTGTACGGTGCTTCCTCCGACACATTGGTGCGGCTGGCTTCCGGGTTGGATGGGCATTGTGTCACGAAGCAGTGCGGCTTGGTTGGGTTGTGTTTCGGGGGACACATGGCTCTCGACCTTCGCCTCTCCCGAGTCCGTACGGGAGTTGCAGCGATGAGACAAGACTGTAACTACTAACAATTAGAAATCACAAAATTGGGGTGAAAAATACAAATAAATAAATAAATAAAATAAATTCTTACCTCTAGAGGCTTCTTGAAATGCCTCATCAGGTCTGCCACACCATCATCGCCAAAGGTGAGAAGGCTGGCCTGGTCTTCTGGTCATGTGTCAGGGTTTAGCACTCTGAAAGACTCCACTGGGGTCTGGACTTCATCAAACCTGGCTTTGAGATCATCCACGCTGATGTTGATGGCCGCCTCCATGTGCTGCTTCAGCTGGGGATTGGTGAGGTCCGTGAAGCCTTTCAGATTCCCCTAACAGAAATAACACACACACACACACACACACACACACACACACACACACACACACACACACACACACACACACACACACACACACACACACACACACACACACACACACACACACACACACACACACACACACACAATGAAATGTCTGGCCATTTGTCTGTCTCCCATTAAAAAAAAAATGTTAAGACTTCTCCACTGCATTTCCCTCCTTATCTCAAATCGTTCTATTGGGCAACGAATACATTGATTCTCACACTGAGAATCTGTCTTAATCATCGATTTTAATCATTGATTTCTCTTACATTATAACAAGCTCTCATCCTAACACACCTGGAATCTCCTCTCATCATGAGCAAGCATGGTCTGGATCTTCTCCAGCATGCCTCCTGCCTTTGCCCTAAGCTTTAGTGCTACCAGTCTGGTCACTGTCTTCCTCAACTCTGATGTGGCTTCGGGGACGTTCAGGACATTCCTTTGCAGTGTGTGGCTAAGTGTGGATAGCTCCTCAAACATGTCTGAAAGAAAATGGCAGAATACACAAGAGTGCATTCTCCATTTCCCGCTTTATCTGTTAAGTAGTGAGTAAATAAACTGTCACCTGCCAATTACTTGATTCTGAAAGTTCATTTGAGTCTTGAACCTATTTTTTAAAACTAGTGTGGAATTACATTACCTGTGTAAAACTGACCTTCTTTGCCCGCCCTTGAACTTCCGCTGTTGTTGATGCTACAGCCATGTGCTGCAGAACAACGGAGTACTGGCCTTCGTCAGTGGCACGGTCCTTGTCTAGTCCATGCCTTCAGGAACACTTTGAGGGCTCTGTGGACATGGGGGAATCCAGTGAGTTCCCTTGACGCTAGACGATGTGCAAATATCCACACCGATGAGCTCTTGCCCAAGAACACAGAGGTCTCGTTTGGATTTTCCGCTGAAGTGATACGTCTTCCATATCAGATTCAGAAGATCGTACACGACAGACACCTTTTGGCTCTTTCTTGTGAATGGTCAGTATTGCCAGCTCTAGTCTGTGAAAGTCAGAACAGAATCTTCCAAACAATTCACAGTCTCCTTCCCCCCCTGTCTCTTGTGCCAACAGAAAACAATAACTCTGTGGTATTTACCATTCCAGCACTTAGCGCACACACACAGACACACACACACACACACACACACACACACACAGAGTATTGTTTAACATTCTCTGCTAGCAAATAAAACTAAATCATAGAGAATTTATTAGTTACAAACCTATGTGGCATACAGTGGATTGGGATTATATGCCCCCCTGCCTTTCCCTGCAAGTGGGCAATCACTCCCCCTCGGTGGCCCATGTTCACACATGCACCATCTGCCCGAAGGAGATGCCCCTCTTCATCCATTACCCTCCATCCTCCTCTGGGCAAACAGCACGAAATGTGGCCTTGGTGGCATCCAAAACACCTCGAATGACAACACAAAAAAACAATTATACAAAAGTATTTGACAAACTAAATTATCTCCATTATGAATAATGATTCAACTTTACACAAGAATAAAGCCCATAAAGAGGAACAATTTACCAATGGCATGAGTGCTCAAGTGTCTGTTGTCCGACCAGGAGATTGACTGGCTTCCTGCGGCTTTCAGCTTCGCTGACAGGCTCTCTTTCATTATGTCAGCAATTTGACCGATCATCTCCGCACATTTTACATCATTGTCGTATGTGGTATTAATGTCAACTCCGTTTTTGTGGTGGAGTCTGATAAACGGCCCAAATTTGACGAAAGGTTCTTCTTCTTTCGCAATGAAGTATGCAATGTTTATCTTTATTTTCAGCTGCCTCCTCTTCTCCTCCTCAGACAGCAGCACTTGCCTCCTCAAGGCTGCTGACACCGTGCCTGATGGTTTCTCTCAACAGGTACAGATTTCTGCACTGGATATGCCGCCGCGAGATGTAATGTTTCGCTACGCTATCTCTTTTCAGATGCGGGTTTCCTGACACGAAGGACGAGCCCGCCTGTTTCTGCCCTCTATATTATTTGCAGAACATGACGTTGTTTTCGAACTCTAGCCATGGGAACATTTTGAGCCAATTCGCATTGAATCTATATGTTCTCCCTCCACCGGCTACAGTGGACGTTGAAGTGGCAGTGGGGGTCACGGTAGCGTCGCTAATGTTGTTTTCAGCATCCATAACGTTAGCCGCCTCAGGTAAACCTTGTGAAGAGGCTTCATTAGTTGAACCTTGCGAATCCCCCTCGCCGGATTCCTCATTCTCCTCGTCTCTTTTTTCCTTAAAATAAAATCGAATGGGCTTCATTTTTAGCGATGTCTGCACGTTATAGCCTATACCGATACTATTTTCCAGTGTTGTTCACCTTTCTCTCTCTGACTGGACTGCGTCATCACAGAAAACTCTACTCTGGTTGGCGCATGCCACTTGTTGAATGTGGGACTTGTTGTTTTTAAACGATTAGTAGCGGGGGGGGAAATGGATTACGGTAGGTTGTAATCTTTAATCTCACACTGTGCTCGTAAATATTTTTCAGGTTCGCACATATCTATTTTTAGGGGCAAATGCGAGTGAAATACTTGCACTGTAGAGCCCTGGGTCTGTGGTTGTGAGGCCTGTTGGACACACTGCCAAATTCTCTAAAACGATGTTGGAGACGGCTTATAGTAGAGAAATTAACATTAAATTCTCAGCAACAGCTGTGGTGGACATTCCTGCAGTCAGCATGCCAATTGCACGCTCCCTCAAAACATGAAACATCTGTGACATTGGGTTGTGTGACAAAACTGCACCTTTTAGTGGCCTTTTATTGTCCCCAGCACAAGGTGCACCTGTATAATGATCATGCTGTTTAATCAGTTTATTGATATGCCATAACTGTCAGGTGGGTGGATTATCTTGACAAAGGAGAAATGCTCATTAACAGGATGTAAACTAATGTGTGCACAAATGTTGAGAGAAATAAGCTTTTTGTGTGTGTGGAAAAATTCAGGGATCTTTTATTTCAGCTCATGAAACATGTGACCAACACTTTACATGTTGTGTTTCTGTTTTTGTTCAGTGTAGATCTTAATGTCATTTGAATACCATACCCAGCTCTCATTTTATGAGGGGTTAGGTATAAGGTTGCTAGTAATAGCGTTACGGTTTGAATTTGCAGAACTTCCTGCTTGCAGCTTGGCCAGTTAGTGAAATCCTTGTGTGTATGGTGTGACTACAACAAAATATGTTTATGGTAACAGGTGTTGTCTGTGGTTGACTTATGACAACAGTATGACTAAGATGCTGAAAGCCGTGATGACAGGTACTTCTCTCTCACTTCTTCATTTGTATTTCTTCTCTCCCTACCTTCCCCCTCCCCTCCCTCCCTCCTCAGACACGTTTGCCAGCAAGGTGGCGGCTACGCAGGACCAGCACGCTGACGCGTCGGTGGGCAATGTTACGGGCAGCAACGCGGTCAACGTATTCCTTGGCATCGGTGTGGCGTGGTCGGTGGCGGCCGTCTACTGGAAGGTGCAGGGCAAGGAATTCCGCGTGGACCCGGGCTCCCTTGCCTTCTCCGTCACCCTGTTCACCAGCTTCGCCTTCATCTGCATGGGCGTGCTACTGTTCCGTCGGCGGCCCTCTATCGGGGGGGAGCTGGGCGGGCCGCGGACAGCACGCATCCTCACCAGCCTCTTCTTCCTGGGCCTCTGGTTCCTCTACGTCCTCTTCTCCAGCCTGGAGGCCTACTGCCACATAGAGGGCTTTTAGAGGACACATGAGAGCAGAGACAGGGCTACTAGTCAAAACACTGATATACATTATAGTTATTATAATACACACATCTACAACAGGACAAGGCCCAGGCCAAATGTTGGGACCTGGTCATTGTCACTTGATCACTAATACCTAAGGGATCTATAGACATACCAGATATACACACACAATTACATACAAAACACATACACACACATACTGAAACAACTGTACATATAACTCCAAGCATGCGCAAACAAATGCAAATGTGGTCTCTCACCAAGACAAACACACACACATACAGTACTGTAACAAGGGCACCACACAGGTTGTGTGTGGCCTGGATGACACCCAGTTAACATCAACCTCCTATTGCAGGCTCAAATGTTATACACACTCACTGGACAAATGAGGAAGAGAAGGAGAGAAAAGTAAGTATTGGTCAAGCAAGTGATGAAGGAAGTAAGACAGGAGAGATTTCAAAGAAGGAAGCATGTTCAGAATGTAAACCAGCATGAGGGAGAGAGAAAGAGAGAAATTGACAGACAGGTGTGTAGAAACTAAGTGTTGCAGTGGCATGCTATTCATTACAGCTGGCTGCATAACATGGTTTTGGGTCCAGCTAGACTGCTTTAACTGAAGCAGGGTAGAGTGACATGGGTTTTGCAGGGATAGCCATAGCTCTATCACCGGTGCAGCAGAGGTAAACCAGACTCAGTCCACTCGACTCAAAGTACAGTGGTGCAAAAAAAGACTAAATTGTCAGACTTGAGTAAAAGTAAAAAGTAAAAGTAAATGCTATACATCAAATTCCGTATATTAAACAAACCAGACCGCACAAATGTGTTTTTTATGGACAGCCAGGGGCACACTCCAAAACATACACAGAATTTACAAACGCAGTATTTGTGTTTAGTGAATCCGCCAGATCAGAGGCAGTAGGGATGACAATGCGTTATATTGATAGGTGCGTGAATAGGACTATATTGCTGTCCTGTCTGAGCATTCTAAATGTAACGAGTACTTTTGGGTGTCAGGGAAAAGCTATGGAAGTAAAAAATAACATTTTCTTTAGTAATGTTGTTGAGTACAAGTCAAAGTTGTCATTACAATAAATAGTAAGGTAGAGAACAGATAACTCGTGTTTGGGGTAAGTTTTAAGTCAAAGTATTTTTACTTACAGTTACTTTACACCACTGCATAGTAGTGGAATGGGTCCATCTTCAGTCGCTATGACGGAGCACCATGAAAATGGTTGATCAATGAGTAAAATGTTTACATTTAGGGAGATACTGAGTAAAACAGCAACAACAAAACTGAAAGCCACAAGTTGCAGTTATAATTTTCTATAGAGAGGTGGGAATTCCGCATGACATTGAAACAAGGTCTCAATGCTGTGTTGGTGTAAATACATGCTTATATACTATAGGAGAGTAGATGTATTTATTAGAGGGACTTCTCTACAGATATGGTAGAATGGGGTGGCCAATGGGAACATATATAATGCATGGGGTTCAGAAACTAGTCACCACTCTCCGACTTGACAGGAAAATGACTTTTGGAGAAAGCTTGTGTAAGTTATGGCTCCTATACGAGACATCATTCTTTCTCATAACTACAATCCCATCCATTGAAGTTAAACAGAGCGATCCAGAGGGATTAAATATAAATTTGCCTCATCTGTGGACTTCTGAATGAAGGGAAGACAGAGTTTCTGGAGGCATCACTCTGAATAAAGAAAGTCTCACATCCACCTCTTGAGGCTCTTACTGTTCACATCTCACTGGACTTCAGATATTACAGTGGAGATCATAGATCTACATTCCACTCCAGCAGACAGTAGAGTCCTCCATCACCATCATGTTTGAGACATTGTACATTTTTATGACCTTTCGCAACCGCCATGAGTGAAACGATGATTTAGCAATGCAGGCACATTGATGGTGTAAATATTATTTGATGTTACTGTCCAAGGGTGAGTTACTATCCACTGAAGCACAGCACAAAACACATTCATCTCCTAGAAATATGATACGACAAGAGAGTGTATCGCTATCTAACGTATACTTTTCAAAAACAATCCTTTACCTGAATACAGGTATAAAGTCAACTTTACATATTCAAATATACTGTATCCCTTTGGCTCCACGCTTGCTCAGTGGACAGTAACTATTCATTGTACTTTGGTGGATGTAAAGGTAAAACCAGAGAGGGGTGGCGAGGTTGAGGGTAGCGTTTGTTTGGTCCAAAATATATCATGTGTGAGGATATTGGCCACCTGTGTAAGACTTCAGGACCAAAAGAGTTCTGTACGGAGATGTCTATATTGTTGTTCATTCAATCGAAATCTATCAATATTTGTGAAGGGGGGAAAATGTTGCTCGTTTGTGATACTTGTGATGCTATAACGGAGCAACTTTTAGGTGTGGAGGGCTGTAAGTCTTTGCTGTGGAATAGTGGGTAGAGATGCATGACAGAATAATAGTGACAGCACGGCACCGGCATGGACAAAAATAATGATAAAGATGCATGGTGGTGGGGTGGTGACATGAGAATACAGTGTTTGTGTATTTCATGGGAGAATGGTTCACATAGAGCAGGACGTCCAGACTGCAGCCAGACCTGTGAAGAGCATGCAGACTGCTTCTGCTCCTCACCTGTTAACAGTAAAGGCTGCTCTGGAAACATCCCAACACAACCCCAGCTAATTGGCCCAAAATACAGCAACACTGGGCCACCATCAGTACCTAAGACCATGGCATATAAGTTATCTTATTTTGGAGTGAGGCTTACTGTACTCCAACTTGTCCAACAGTGTTAGTTCCAAATGCTCCTATTCTTCTGGTTATTCTGGTTTCTTACCTTTTTAAATCGAAACCTCTCCGTTTGCGTAACAGTGAAACTGGGAGAGATTACATTTCAACCCATGGGTTCTCATCATGTTCTCATCAGGTACAGACTGTTATGCGGTAACTACAGATCGCCGCTACAGTAATTCTGTGTCATACCCATTTAATGCCTTAAAGTCTAGTATTTAATATTTTGTTTAATTTGACTTGTCTTGCACTTTGTTGAGTATGTATGTGTATGCTTGGAGCGGAAACCCGAAACCAAATTGATTTGTGTGCAATATGTGGAACCAGTGGCAGCTCAGAGCAATCTCTACTACTTAGCTAAGAAAAGTGGCAGAGGTAATATACACTATATATACAAAAGTATGTGGACAACCCTTCAAATTAGTGGATTCTGCTATTTCAGCCACACCCGTTGCTGACAGGTGTATAAAATCGAGCACACCGCCATGCAATCTCCATAGACAAACATTGTCAGTCAAATGGTCTTACTGAAGAGCTCAGTGACTTTCAACGTGGCACCGTCATAAGATGCCACCATTCCAACAAGTCAGTTCTAAAAATGTTTGGCCTGCTAGAGCTGCCCCGGTCAACTGTAAGTGGTGTTATTGTGAAGTGGAAACATCAAGGAGCAACAATGGCCACACAAGCTCACAGAACAGGAGCACCGAGTTCTGAAGCTCATAAAAAATCTTCTGTCCTCGGTTGCAAAGCTCACTACTGAGTTCCAAACTGCCTCTGGAAGAAATGTCAGCGCAAGAACTGTTTGTCGGGAGCTTCATGAAATGGGTCGGGAGCAGCCGCACACAAGCCTAATTTTCACCATGGGCAATGCCAAGCGTCGGCTGGAGTGGTGTAAAGCTCGCCGCCATTGGAGCAGTGGAAACACGTTCTCCGGAGTGATGAATCACGCTTCACCATCTGGTTTGGCGGATGCCATGAGAAAGCTACCTGCTCGAATGCATAGTGCCAACTGTAAAGTTTGGTGTAAAAGGAATAATGGTTTAGGGATGTTTTTCATGGTTTCGGGCTAGGCCTCTTATTTCCAGTGAAGGGAAATCTTAGTACTACAGCATAGAATGACATTCTAGACGATTCTGTGGTTCAAATTTTGTGGCAACAGTTTGGGGAAGGCCCTTTCCTGTTTCAGCATGACAATGCCCCCGTGCACAAAGCAAGATCCATACAGAAATTCTTTGTCGAGATCAGTGTGGAAGAACTTGACTAGCCTGCGCAGAGCCCTGACCTCAAACCCATCGGCCACCTTTGGGATGAATTGGAACGCCAACTGCGAGCCAGGCCTAATCGCCCAACATCCGTGCCCGACCACACTAATGCTCTTGTGGCTAAATGGAATCAGGTCTCCGCCGCAATGTTCCAACATCTAGTGGAAAGCCTTCCCAGAAGAGTTGAGGCTGTTATAGCAGCAAAGGGGGGACCAACTCCATATTAATACCCATGATTTTGGAATGAGACCTTGGATGAGCAGGTGTCCACATAATTTTGGTCATGTAGTCTATGATTACATATAAACTGAAATAACACCTTCTTGAAAGATCCACTTAGGTATACTGTGTTTTCTCTGGATTTGACTCTACTTTATAATATTTTGTTAATCCTGCCCCATTCTCAATGAGATGAAAGTGCAATAAGTAAGATAGTGGGAGATGGGGAGGGGCAGTGAACTGTTAGAAGATTGTCCGTGGTCCTTACACGTGGCTCAATCGCCCGACTTACTGAGTCGCTAAGAAAACATGTATAATAACAGAAGACAACAAGGCTGACACAAAATGGAGGTGTGTTTATCTCAGTATTGCCAGGTGTTCTGAGGTGGATATGGAGAGAGAATAGAACACAGCAGTGAGGCTCTGTCAATATGCTGCACAATACTAGAGACAGATGTTATATCGTATGAGAGTTTTCCCCACTTATTTTAGAGTTCAGGATAGTTGAACTCTAGTTGAACTGTAGCATTGTCAGTGAGTACAACCAGTGAGAATGATTAACATTTAAATATTACAAATGCAAAAAGTGGATTAATGAGTAATGACATTTTGGAAATAAAGTGAGTAAACAAACTGACCCCTTCAACTACAGATGTACTGATTCAAATAGCAACTTAATGAAATTGGATTGCACACTTAAGAATAGTTATGTATAAATATGGTAATTGTTGCTTGTATAACATACATAATATCAACAAAGATTTCAGTTACCTTGGACCTCCTCAGTGTTTCCCCACTGACAGTGTTAGTCAACTTTTGAAAAGCAACTTTTTATCTCTTCTTCAACAACAAAAAATCCAGAAGTTACATTTTTCTATTTTCAAATGATATTGGTAATGGTGGAAGCACCATAGATGCAGCCCCGATGGTTTAGGCAGGTAATAAAGAGACATTTAGATATTTCTCTAATTGTCCAATTTGAAGCCAAATTTCCCCTTGAACTGTTACATTTACATTTAAGTCATTTAGCAGACTTACAAATTGGAAAGTTCATACATATTCATCCTGGTCCCCCCGTGGGAATTGAACCCTGGTCCCCCCGCGGAAATTGAACCCACAACCCTCGCGTTGCAAGCGCCATGCTCTACCAACTGAGCCACACGGGACCAACTGTTAACTTGATGTACCACTAGCTGATGTATCCTTTCTCTCTTCCTAAATCACTGTGTCTTATGTTTTTGTACTCTACATGCACATTTATGTTGCCCAGATTATTTACATTTATGAATTAGATCTTATTGTTCAACAGCTCCTTGAAGCAAACCATTTGAATCGTTACAATGTTTCAAAGAGTAGTTGCAATGTGCAAAAAATATAAACCTGAATCTTCTTTGCGTTCATCTTGATGAGCAGTCAACTCAGCTCACTCAGTGGGAGTAAAACACTTATTTTCTCCAGTGTTTGTAGCACCCTCTACCAACCGACATACAGTACCAGTCAAAAGTTTGGACACACCTGCTCATTCAAGGGGTTTGCTTTATTTTTACTATTTTCTACATATGTAGAATAGTAGTGAAGAAATCAAAACTATGAAATAACACATATGGAATCATGTAGTAACAAAAGAAAGTGTTAAAAAAAAATCTAAATATATTTTATATTTGAGATTCTTCAAAGTAGCCAACCTTTGTCTTGATGACAGCTTTGCACACTCTTGGCATTCTCTCAACCAGCTTCATGAGGTACTCACTTGGAATGCATTTCAATTAACAGGTGTGCCTTGTTAATTTGTGGAGTTTGAGACAATCAGTTGTGTTGTGACAGGATAAGGGTGGTATACAGAAGAAACCCTATTTGTTAAAAGACCAAGTCCATATTATGGCAAGAACAGCTCAAATAAGTAAAGAGAAATTACAGTCCATCATTACTTTAAGACATGCAGGTCAGTCAATAAGGAACATTTCAAGAACTTTTAAAGTTTCTTCAAGTGCAGTCGCAAAAACCATCAAGCGCTATGATGAAACTGGCTCTCATGAGGACCGCCACAGGAATGGAAGACCCAGAGTTATCTCTGCTGCAGAGGATAAGTTCATTCGAGTTACCAGCCTCAGAAATTGCAGCCCAAATAAATGCTTCACAGAGTAACAAGTAACAGACACATCTCAACATCAACTGTTCAGAGGGGACTGCGTGAATCAGGCCTTCATGGTCGAATTGTTGCAAAGAAACCATTACTACAGGACACCAATAAGAAGAAGAGACTTGCTTGGGCCAAGCTATGGACATTAGACCGGTGGAAATCTGTCTTTTGGTCTGAGTCCAAATTTGAGATTTTTGGTTCCAACCACCGTGTCTTTTTGAGATACAGAGTAGGTGAACGGATGATCTCCGTATTTGTGTTACCCACTGTGAAGCATGGAGGAGGAGTTGTGATGGTGATTTGCTGGTGACACTGTCAGTGATTTATTTAGAATTCAAGGCACACTTAACCAGCATGGCTACCAAAGCATTCTGCAGCGATACGCCATCCCATCTGGTTTGCGCTTAGTGGGACTATCATTTGTTTTCAACAGGACAATGACCCAACACACCTCCAGGCTGTGTAAGGGCTATTTGACCAAGAAGGAGAGTGAGGGAGTGTTGCATCAGATTTGCACAGTCATCCAACCTCAACCCAATTGAGATGGTTTGGGATGAGTTGGACAGCAGAGTGAAGGAAAAGCAGCCAACAAGTGCCCAGCATATGTAGGAACTCCTTCAAGACTGTTGGAAAAGCATTCCAGGTGAAGCTGGTTGAGAGAATGCCAAGAGTGTGCAAAGCTGTCATCAAGGCAAAGGGTGGCTACTTTGAAGAATCTCAAATCTAAAAATATATTTTGATTTGTTTAACACTTTTAGTTACATGATTCTATATGTGTTATTTCGTAGTTTTGATGTCATCACGATTATTCTATAATGTATAAAATAGGAAAAATAAAGCAAAACCCTTGAATGAGTAGGTGTGTCCAAACTTTTGACTGGTACTGTATATTTATTTAATATCCTTGAAGACTATCAAGTGAGATTAGCATGTTTACATAAAAATAGTAATGGACATTGCAAGTATCTTGTCAGTTTGTTCAGCGTTGTGATATATAGAATGCCATTTACATTCATTGGGTTGGTTATGATATGCCTTTTCCTGAATAGAACTGTCTACAATGTTCAGTTTTTTTATGAGTTCTAGTTAACTGTCTGGCTTTTGCCATTGCTGTAGATGAGACATCACTCCCAGATGTTTTATGTGTGTGCAGTAAATGTCATCCTATCTGCAAATGCATGAACCCCTTGTGTGTTAGCATGGTCTCTTATGGACGTCTAGGTTTACATTTGGATCGAGTTATCCCAAAATAGTTTCTCTTCTTGTCCTGTGTGGCTGCTTGCGTGGTCTGCTCACGCTTGCAACAAACTGAGCAATGTCGACTTGGTCTAGCAGCAGGTGAATTGTCATTTTTTGATTACGTGTCTACAGTCTACTTATTTATTCACCAGCTACAAAACCTGTGAAAAGAAAGCCTGACTTTTCCTGTCTATGTCTGAACGTCTCTGATCATTTGGTTGTCAGTTTGTTGGAGTATGATATTTCTGTGTCTGTTCGTGCCCCTCAACTTTCTGTATTGGGGTGATCCACCCCAGGTCGTGCTCTTCAATGTGTCCTTTGTGCAGTTTGATCTGTGAACCTTTCTCTCTGACTGACATTTGTATGGAATAGTGACTGACTTGAAGAAGATATGTGATATTTACATTCATTCAATACTGTAATAAATTATTTGAAAGTTTTATTTAATTTTTTTATGTAGGTAAAAACAAAGGAAAACTATGGCATGAGGTGTAATGTGTTCAGAAAAAACAAATGTAATCAACTCAAGTTGACCTTATTGAATACAGTTTATTTATTTTCAACACTTACTGTGTCTGTAATCCTTTTTTATATGAGAACTTGAACGCAAGTGACAGACATTGACAACAATTTACATTACAAGTCATTGAGTAGGCTACCATTCAAGACTTTCTCTCCTTATACAATGAACAAAAATATAAACGCAACATGCAACAATTTCTAAGATTTTACTGAGTTACAGTTCAAATAAGGAAATGAGTCAATCAAAAACATTTCATTAAACCCTAATCTATGGATATGACATGACTGGGACTACAGATAAGCATCTGTTGGTCACAGATACCTTTTTTTAAAAGGTAGGGGCGTGGATCAGAAAACCAGTCAGTATCTGGTTTGACCTATTTGCCTCATGTAGCGCGACCCATCTCTTTCGCAAAGATTGATTAGGCTGTTGATTGTGGCTCTTGGAACGTTGTCCCACCCCTCTTCAATGGCTGTGCTCAGTTGCTGGGTATTGGCGGGAACTGGAACATGTGGTCGTACACCTCGATCCAGAGCATCCCAAACATTCTCAAAGGGTGATATATCTGATGAGTATGCAGACCATGGAAGAACTGGGACATTTTCAGCTTCCAGGAATCTGTACAGATTCTTGCAACATAGTGCATTATCATGCTGAAACCTGAGGTGATAATGGGCCTCAGGATCTAATCATAGCATCTCTGTGCATTTCAATTGACATCAATAAAATGCAATTGTGTTCGTTGTCTATAGCTTATGCCTGGCCATACCATAACCCCACTGCCATCATGGGGCACTCTGTTCACAACATTGACATCAGCAAACCACTCGCCCACAAGACGCCATACACACATACATGTACCAGCAGTCTGCCAACTGCTGGTACAGTTGAAACCGGGATTCATCCCATTTAGAGCACACTTCTACAGCGTGCCAGTGGCCATCGAAGGTGAGAATTTACCCACTGAAGTCGGTTACGATGCCGAACTGCTGTCAGGTCAAGCCCCTAGTGAGAACGACAAGCACAGATGAGGACTCCCGAGTGGCGGAGCGGTCAAAGGCACTGCATCTCAGTGCTAGAGGCGTCACTACAGACCCTGGTTTGATTCCAGGCTGTATCACAACTGGCCGTGATTGGGAGTCCCATAGGGCGGCGCACAATTGGCCCAGCGTTGTCTGGGTTTGGCCAGGGTAGGCCATCATTGTAAATAAGAATTTATTCTTAACTTGTCTTGCCTAGTTAAATAAAGGTTAAATAAAAAAATTAGCTTCCCTGAGATGGTTTCTGACTGTTTGTGCAGAAATTCTTTCATTGTGAAATCCCAGTTCCATCAGCTGTCCAGGTGGCTAGTCTCAGACAGGTGAAGAAGCCGGATGTGTAGGTCAAGATGGACACCCTGCCAAATTCTCTAAAATGCCTTTGGAGATGGCTTACGGTAGAGAAATTAACATTAAATTCTCTAGGAACAGCTCTGGTGGACATTCCTGCCGTCAGCATTCCAATTGCACGCTCCATTGGATATCGCCAATTTCCACGAATGATATAACATGTAAGGAGAACCCTAATTACTTTTGCATAATTAAACCAACAAGTGAAAGTTCCAGAGGTCAAGTAAGAGATGTCTGAGGAATTGTGTTGTGTGACAAAACTCCACATTTTACAGTGGTCTTTTACTGTCACCAGCACAAGGTTCACCTGTGTAATGATCATGCTGTTTAATAAGCTTCTTGATACGCCACACCTGTCAGGTAGATGGATTCTCTTGTTTAATAGAAATGCTCACTAACAGGATGTAAACAAATTTGTGCTCAAAATTTGAGACAAATAAGCTTTGTATGCATATGGAACATTTCTGGGATATTTTATTACAGCTCATGAAACACTTTACGTGATGCTTTTACATTTTCTTGTTCAGTATATCTCAATCTCAAAAATAATTCAATATATGGAAAATTGTAGGTATAAAATCAAGACTGCTCTCAAACCTGTATGGAAGATCGGGAGCAAGTGGATGGTCAGTTGCCAAGGCCGATAATAACCATCGTAACCAATGTGAAGAAAAACACATGACCTCACTGTAGGGGGGCACGTTACTGCGCAAGTGCATTCTTGCACGGGTAGTCTGACAGAACAGCGAATAGGTTTGTTGCCTAGTGAAGAATTTGAAATCTAGTAAAATAAGTAATCAAAATAAGAAATACTTTAAGATTGAATACGTTTCGCCCATGTTTAATTTCTGTAAATTGAGCGGAGACTGATAAATTAATCGCGGAACTGTTTGGGGATAAAGGTAATCGCACGGACGCCATTGTTTACTTGATCTAGCTAGTTTGATAACGTTGTTTCTATCTAGCTAGCTATATTGTCTCTGGTTAATTTGAGTATGGCACTAGCGATACAATTGTTAGCAACACAGTATAATAAGGAAGAAACATTGTCAGTGAGATAGTGAGCAACGGGCTATTGTCGTCTACCAATATTTAACTAAAACAGCGAGTGCAGAACTGGTGCGTATTCATTACGCCGATTCTGTTGCGAAACGTTTCGTAAACGGAAGCCAATTGAATGAAACGGGGCGGGACCTACCTGAATCTGTCCAATATGAACTCTCGTTTTGCTATTAGCTTCTGTTTGGTTCTTATACGGATTCCGTAATGAATACACCCCTGGCTAGCTCGTTTTCTTGCTTGTATTTATAGCTAACGTTAGTTAGCTAGGTTATTTATATTAGTAGCTAGCTTCATACTCTCAAGTACAGCTCAATTTTCCTATGTTTACTTTTCAAACAACTTTAGCTAGTTAGCTGGTTCACGGTGTCTCCCTCTTTCCTCCAGGTGGGGAGATGTCATACCACTCGTCTTCTCGCAGCTCTTCTCGTAACACCGATTGCAAGGTCTATGTTGGCGACTTAGGCAACGGGGCTGCCAAGGGTGAGCTAGAGCGGGCGTTCAGTTACTATGGCCCTTTACGCACGGTTTGGGTGGCCAGGAACCCCCCAGGTTTCGCCTTTGTGGAGTATGAGGATGCCCGTGACGCAGAGGACGCAGTTAAAGGCATGGATGGAAAGTGAGTAACTTTATATTTATCTGCACATTTCACACCACATTTCATGTTGTCACATACGTTTATATATATTTTGGTTGAAGTGGTGTTTTCAGTTTTGGGATATTAATTGTGATTCAGGCATTACTCTTGCAGACTTTGCCCAGTATTACACATTATTTTCTTTTTTGCCCTGTTATCACTAAACTCTGCCCTCTCTCCCTACCTCAGGGTGCTGTGCGGCTCTCGGATCCGTGTGGAGCTGTCCACTGGCATGTCACGGAAGACCAAGCATGGCCGCCCCAGCCGCCGCCACTTTGACCCTCAAGACCGCTGCTACCAGTGTGGGGACAGGGGCCACTATGCCTACGACTGCTACCGTTTCAGCAAGAGGGGAGGAGGTCGTCGGAGCAGGTATTCTACTTGCCCAATGTCTGCCTCTGATATACTGCCAGTAGCAGTCATAATTCTGCATAAGGCAGGTGATGTAGTTTTCCCCTTATGGAACATTGTTCTTATTACTTCAAAGTATCACTTGGTGTGAGAAAAAATTCACTGTATTATGTCGGGAAAAACTATGACACACAGACAAAATTTGCTGACCTGGTTGGATTCATCTCTACTGCTGAGAGGCAATGCCGTCCTCTTTGTTTCACTACTGTGGTTACATATTAGAGCGGTGGTTACATATTACATCTTAAAAACCTTTTCAGCTCGAGACCCAAATGAGAAATTGACTGTCCTCCCGTGACCCAAATCGTCCTCCAAATTAAGTAGAAATAGTGTGTGGTTATAGATGTATTCTCATAACTCGTGACCAACCTATCACAGAAAAACCCTGTATTATGCCGTCCTCACAGCCTGTTTCTTGTATTCCAGATCACGCTCTCGCTCCCGGTCTCGTTCCGTCTCCAGGTCACGTGGCAGCCGCTATCGATCCCGCTCCCGCAGCAATGACCGGTAAGTCAACAGGGTTTCTCCTCCTACCCCCTGCTTCTACCGTCATTCAAACCTCTCCCTGTGCTGATACTGGTCTCTCTCCTACAACACAGCAGCAGGCACCGCTCCCCATCTTATCCCAAACGTAGGAAGAGGTAAGAGTCTATGGGTAATTTTGCATGCTGATGACGTTGCGTTTTTTCTTTTTATTGGTTTCATAGGAAATATAGTTTCCATTTGCATTCTGGGCAAACCTGTTTGATCATCCCTGTTTTTCCTGCAAATGTATTCAAATGATTGTTTTAATATATCTATTGGCTTCAAAACATGTAATTTTCTTGAAACACTTCACCCTTCCATAATAGGTCTGGTTCCCCTGTGCGGTCAAAGTCTAGGACCTCTGTTAGGAGGTAAGCCATTTTGGAATAACAGTTGCACAATACTTTCCTTTGAAAGCTGACCTGTTTCTTGATCCCATCTGGAGTTGGTGCCTGCGTTTGACACCCCCATGTTTTTTTGTGTCGCAGTCGTTCCCGTTCTCGGTCGGGGTCCCGGGCCAGAGGGCGCTCGGCGTCTCGCTCTCGCTCCAGATCCCGCTCTCCCAGCCATAAGAGGAATAGGTAAGCTTTCTTCCTCGTCAACCCATACCTTCAAAGCTATTATTGCACTGTGTAAATGCCATGACTTAGCCCATATTGTACAATACTGCTAATTATACTTAATTTGGGATATTGTTTTGCAAATGTGCTGGAAGCCTCCCTTCTCCCCCCACCTCTTTTAATCATAAAATCACATTTTTCAAAGATGACAGTCCACACATTCACTCAGCTTAAGTATACTGCCATCTGTTAGACAGGGCTAGGTGTGATCAGGTAAGTCATGGGTAGCTGCCCCCTCAACCTCAGACCAGCCTCCACCCGAAGTCTGCTGAGTCGACCTTCCAGAAGGCACAGAGCGACAACTCATCAGAGAGATGGCTGCTGCAGGAGATGGGGCCAGGGAGGGGGAGTGAAAATAAATGGTCAGGGACTCTAACGCACCCCAAGCTAGAGTGAGGAACACTGCCCCACCCCCAACCCCCCCCCTCTTTATCTTTTCCAAATACCTGATTTTAATGTTCTTTTCTCTTGGAGGTCCCTCTCCTAGAATGACCAGGCCAGACCTTGATTAGCTTCAGAGAGTCGCACACAGAGCTGATGAGCCTATACTCCGAGACAGAGGGGCTGTTTGGGTGACGGCTGGGGGGAGCGGGGCTCTTCTCTTTTCTCTTCTCCCTCAGATCCAGCCTCAATTTGATTAGCTTCAGAGGGTGAGAGAACCTCAAAAATCCAAAAGAGAAATCTGTCGTGATCAGACTCCAGTGACCAATCGCATCAGGCCTTTTTTTAAAGAGAGAGTGTGGGGAGTCGACTGACTGCACAAGCACTTACCAGAGTCATCCCTTGCGGTGTTAACGTCCTCCCGGAGGGTGACAAGGGCTGACCAGAAATCAGCCTACACCGCGCTGGTTAAAGAGGTCGTCCGACGCACGTTTTGACGAGACACATCCATCCTACGCGCGCACACACAGTTGTTCCACCCACCCCACTCCCTCCCAGAACCCACGCACCACAGACCTGAACCCTGAGCCGAGTTCAGTCGACCAGTTAAGGCCCCCTCCCTACAGAGCCCGGCCTCTTGCTTAGCTTCTGAGAGGGTGAGAAAGGAGAGCTGACGAGAGATCAGACTTCAAGACCCTCCAAGTGTGTCTTCGAGTTCTAGCATCCGTCGCTTCTCTGTACATGTTGTTTCTGCCACTGTCTCCAAAGGTAACGAAAACCCAAGAGTCAATGTCATTCATGATCAGATCGCAGACGTATAGTCTGATACTCCCTAACATACTGTACACTAACATTCAACTATACAGAGCATGCACTGTCAGAATCCACAGGTGTATGTGTGTGTGTTTCTGTCTGGGTGGGTGTATGAGTGTTAAGTATTTGGAATACATTACATATTATCCTGGGTGTAGTGATAGTGTTTTATTTTTTTAGGGAGCATGTAGCTGATTTACTTACCTTGATGGTGGCTTGTCCTGATACTGTATATTAGGTCAACCTATTTGAATGTTTGCGCTGTTCCCTTTGGTTTTAAGTAACTGTCTGCACATAGTTTACCATATCAAGGTAGGATTCTAACGACTTGGGCTTCCAAAAGGCAAGTCTTTTGTCATTTATTTGGTCAGTGTTTGTTTTGGGTGCCATTTGTAAAGTTCTGGTCTTTTGTCTAATTGTGTGAAAATGCAAGGGATGATTTTTAGCACCTCAAACCCCCTTTAAAACATCCCAGTCTCTCAACACCCAGCTCCTCCATTTACTTGACCTCTGGAACTTTCACTTGTTGGCTTAATTATGCTAAATTAATTAGGGTTCTCCCTACATGTTATATCATTCGTGGAAGTTGGCGATATCCAATGAAGCTGTAATGTGTTCTATTTATAAAGTATGAAAGTGACTTGACCAAGGCAAACTGGTTGTAGTGGGACAGAGTTCATTATGGGCCAGCAGTGTTGGAGCTGTGATTGGTTCTGAGATGGGTGCCGGGCTAGTTATTGAGAGGACATGCTGTGTCTGCCCTGTACTTACACCTCTCTCTGTCTGTTTCAGTCGTTCCAGATCTCCAAGCCAGAAAAAGAGCCCCACCCCAGGCGAAGATTGATTTGAAGACTAAACTCGTCCCCATCCCCCTCCAACCAACTGGCTTTAGCCTTGCAGCTATTTGTTTTGTCTTTGTTCCCTGCATTGATTAGAATCTACCCCTTCCTTTTCTGATGCTGTGTAATTACTCTACAGGATTAGCTTTATATCTAACCCTGCATGCCTTACATGAAGTCACATTCCTAAAATCTCTCCCGTATGTCCAATTTTGTTTTATTTAGCAAAACAGTTCAAATATCTAATTTCAGAAGTGGGATTTGTGAACCAGAACTTTGTATTTGTTCTTATTTCCTATACTATATTCAGTGTGGCATTGTGTTCAAGAGCTGTAACAGATGTACTTGGAAGTTTTGCTTTCCCTGGCTTATGACAGTAGCGGATTTTGGAATAAATCTTGACACGTTAATTCAGTGTTTTTGTTTTAAACATTGAGAACACCTACAGAATGTGTCTTACATGGATATGTTTTATAGTGAAAATGGAAATTATATGATATATTTCCCATCTACAATGGTTTGCAGTCAATTAGCTTTAATTTTCAAACTTATGCCCCACCTTATCACTTTTGGAAGTGATATCACCTTCATTCATGGTTATTTACTTATAACCCATTGTCAAGATGTCCATTGTATTTAATTATTATTTTTTTAATAACCCTTTAACCAGGCAAGTCAATTAAGAACAAATTCTTATTTACAATGACTGCCTACCCCAGACGATGCTGGGCCAATTGTGCGCCACCCCATGGGACTCCCAATCATGGCCTGATGTGATGCAGCCTGGATTTGAACTGGAACTCTAGGGTAGAGAGTGTTGGACTAATAACCGAAAGGTTGCAAGTTCGAATCCCAGAGCTGACAAGGTACAAATCTGTTGTTCTGCCCCTGAACAAGGCAGTTAACCCACTGTTCCTAGGCCGTCATTGAAAATAAGAATTTGTTCTTAACTGACTTGCCTAGTTAAAGGTAAAAAAAAATAATTGAGATGCATTGCCTGGTGCATGTCATCTTGGCTCTCTTTTCAACCTTATTAATTACAATCCATTCTCAAAAAGCTGTAACTACTTAGATCACTTACCTGAATTGAAATTGTATTGACTAGAAATAAAATGGTTAATCTTGTTTACATTTTTATTTTTACAGATATGTGCTCAATACAGTAGTAGTGGGTTGATCTCTGACTAGGAGATATTCAGAAAGGCTTGTTTTGTGCATTTTAACTGGTCGTCAGTTGATGATCACATTATTGACGTGCCTTTTAGGCCAATTGGAAACCGTAGCGGACTCTTCAAGGCGGGCCCATATGTGTGACTTTTCAGGACTTTCCCGTCCATTTCACACCGTCACCGCTACCAACCTTTTTAACTGGGACAACATGGCTATGGCAGGCCGTTATTACGAAGGCGGCAGGGCAACGAAAAGACTAAAAACCAACGACGGAATGGCAACGGTAAATAATTAATGCTGATTTCATCAGCGTTAACAATAAAATTACTTTAAACGCATGCATTTAAATGTAATCTTTAGTTGTAAATAACAATTTCAGACTCATGACGCGGCGTTACAAAAATTGAGTGCACCCAGTAACGTTAGCTAGCTTGTGCTAGCTTGGTCTCCCGTGTTCCACGATGTTAAACAAAACCACAAGTATTTTTTATTGTAGAATAACTTTAGGTTTATTTTATGTTTAACTTAAATTTACAGTAAACATATCGCTATATAGATTATTAACTAACTGGCTAGCTAGTTCAGTTTTTTCCAACCATTGTCTAGCTAACGTTAACTAGCTAACGTTAGCCTTTTTTTTCTTCTTTTTAAATGAATGGGAGTGTGCAATCCAGGCCACGCCATATTTTATGGTAGCTAGCTAGTGGTAGCGTAACGTTATTGCTTTGTTCTAGCCTAGTGGTTTCGTTTTGCCAGGCTCAAGCCAACGAACACGAGTTGGCGTTAACTTCGTCTCGGGCCTAACACCCGTGCCAATATATCCAACAAACACCGGCTTCTCGGGCAAAATCACTTAAATAAACCTAACTAGATTCATTGACTTAGCCGATAACTAACGTTATCTAGCGGGCGAATTAATTTTCTACTTCTCGAATATGCATAACCTTCTGAGACCACGTTCTCGTAATATTACGGATAACAAAATAAATTTACTCATGAATATTCCCAGAATGTTTTGTTGACTAGTTACCCCTATTTCATGACATGTTGGTAGGTAGTTAATATTTCCAGCCAGACTCAACTCCATGGTGTAGGAACTTTGATTAACTCCAGCAATGGAGTTTAGTAGAGAGCAGGCTACGTCGATTCGCCAAGGTCAATACTTCAAACCATTTAAATTGAAACGCGTACCTATGTTTGGCCTCTGCGGTTGCATGCCTTTGTTTGCCGAAATCCATATTTTTTTTTAAATAAAACATCAAATACAACCACCGGTTTTCGTTGCGATTCAATTGGCACATGCTCAAACATTCGGTGGTTGTATTTGATTAACGTTTATTGGGAGTGGACACAAGGCAATCGTTTCATAATTGACATTTTTCGAAGTATTGACCATGGACGAATTGATGTCTGCTGAATTACACAAAGCTTGGTGTCTCCTCAACTCCATTGGTGGAGGTAAAATAAGTTTATGAACATGTAGTTGAGTTTATTCAGCTTGCCTCCTGCTATGAGCTGACCAGGAAATATGAGTTTATTGCTTGAATTTAGTTTACCCATTATTTTTTGCAGGAAGGCTATGATGACCCACATAAGACCCTTCCCTCTCCAGTTGTGCATGTGAGGGGCTTGGTGGATGGCATTACAGAAGCTGACCTTGTGGAGGCCTTGCAGGAGTTTGGAGCTATTAGGTGATGAATATGCACATTAATTGACCATCTGCTTTGAAAATCTCATGACAACTGAGAAATGGCTCAAGCAGAAGCAGACTGGTACCCTGACTACTTTGCTTACAATGCACACATTTCATGGTCCAATTTTGCTCCACGCAAACACAATCCAACCATTTTATAGTTGGGTACTGTTAAACCAGTAATGGCTATCTTTACCTCTGCAGAGCTTCTGTTCTAACACTTCTATAAAACAATTGATTCAACTCGTGTTCCAGATGAGTAACTATAATCCAAGCTGAAACAAAAGCCTGCTCACCCAGTAGCAAAGCAAGTAAATAAACTTTGTTATGCATCCTTTATTAATATAACTTTTTTGTTTACAGCTATGTGGTTGTTATGCCCAAGAAGCGTCAGGCCTTGGTTGAGTATGAGGATTTGAATGGGTCTTGCACTGCTGTGACGTATGCGAATGACAACCAGATATACATTTCCGGGCACCCAGCCTTTGTCAACTACTCCACCAGCCAGAAGATCTCCCGGCCAGGCGACCCGGACGATTCTAGAAGTGTCAACAATGTTCTACTTCTCACCATCATGAACCCAATCTACCCCGTTACCACGGTAAAGTGCTGGCCACCTTTACCCAACCTGTTGAGTCTGTTGTGCTGTGTACTTCAGTATTATTTCTGATCATTTGAATTACTTATGTCTACAGGATGTGCTCTACACTGTCTGCAATAACTGCGGCCCTGTCCAGAGGATTGTTATCTTTCGGAAGAATGGTGTTCAGGCCATGGTGGAATATCCTTTGCTGCAAAATACATTTTTCAAAATGACGTATTTTGTGAATCAGTTGCATGCCCGCAGGTAAGCCTTAGTGAAACTAAGACTTCTGGAATTTTTAAGTTGACATACTGTCTACTTATCAAATCAGGAAACCAGCAGTCTGAAACATGTCATGTTTGTAGCACATGCTGTATGTGATGAGTGATTAACCAGATTTATTTTTACTAGCACAAAGAGACTTGTAAACAAGGGCTTGTGCAATAAGCTCCGGAATTACTGGAACGTGTTATGGTGTCTGTGCGATGTACTGTTCTCAGAACTAGTCTGCATGACCTTTCCTTGACTCTCAACACGTTTGATTCAGTGCAGAGTGCACAGAGGGCGAAGGCCTCCCTCAATGGGGCAGACATCTACTCTGGTTGCTGCACACTCAAGATCGAATATGCCAAGGTAGAGGAACATGCACATTCATAGCCCCGAACAGCTTCTAGTGTTCCATGATATGGACTTGAAAAAATGCTTTGCTTTGGAATTAATTTGTATATTCTCCCACAGCCAACTCGTCTCAATGTGTTCAAGAATGACCAGGACACTTGGGACTACACCAACCCCAACCTGAGTGGTCAAGGTAACGCACATAGCCATCTGTGGTCCTTGCTGACACTACCAGCACCCTTACTGCCACTTTGGGGGAGGGAAGGGGTGTTGGATGGTAGACCTTCAGGGGTAATGCCACTGAGCACAGGAAATGCTCCTTTAACCAGATCAATGTTTACAGGGCTGGGTTGGTATCTTTCTCGCCAGCTGTTATATTGGTTTAGCAAATTACAGTTAACTTTTGCATGGGGCTCCATTTCAGTGGCATTATGACTGAAGTGCTGATGTGGTCTTCTGGTGACGCACCGTCCGTCACACAGCCAGACACGCTAGGTATGCAAGGAGCAGCTGAATGGCCAGCTATTCTTCACTAGAGACTACAGTTATTGCTCAAGGCTTTTAGTTGCACACCTAATATAAAACAGGATGCCGCCCTTGCTTGGAACACCCCAGAGTAAACTCCTTAACCTCAACCCAGTGCTATCAGATCTAAAGATATGTGGTCACTAAGGGTACCAAATCAAGGTCCTGCAGCTTTTCTAGTTTGGCGACGACTGACTCGTAGTAAAACTACCTGACAGTCATTTGTTACTCATTAAATGTGAGATAAGGAAGTGTTCTAGGATGTTGCTCATAAATCTCGCCACTGATCCATTAAACTCTTACTTTCTTGTCTGAATACCTGCTTGATGGCGTCTCAGCAAAGTCTGCTAGACGGTGATGTTATGCCTGTGTAAAAACATATATTGAGTGCTCTATTGTTTTTGCAATGGCAACCTATCTGATGCACTGCCCATGGATACATCAAGTTGTAAGACTAGACAGTCTGAGCAAAAATACCTTTCTGTTTACCCACTTGAGTCTCTTGTGAAGCTTGCTCTACCAACAGCCAATTGCTCCTTTCATTCCCAGTGCACTCGTCAATGTATAGATCTGTACATCTATACAGGCTACTTTAAGCATTGAACATAAACAGCCACTAGCTTCTCGTCGGAACACGTTGGAGCAACACATTTCCATATATGCATCGGAGACACATTGTTGCCGTCATCAACACTACTCCCAACACTACTCCTGCCGTCAACACTACTCTCAACACCACCTCAACCTCCACCGCTCCTACTTCAATAAGGACACATCCACTTTCTGTACCAAACAGAAGGAACACTTAGGACATTGGGGATGGATAGACTGCAAGACCTTGGCAGCAGACATGCTTTGATAAACTGACATTTCCCCCCTTCCCCAATCCATCTCCTTCGTGCCGCAACATAGCTCCAAAGTCACGAAGACATCCCCTATACCTTTTCTATGGCATGACACATTTTCCATGGGGAGTTTTGGTTGCTGGTACATTGGCACTAAGCTGTGCTTTCCACACCCTCCCAATTTTGAGACCACAGCAAGACATGCCTGACACATTGAAACATGCCATCACCCAGACCTCACCTGCAAGTCATCACCTTACTGTTGACACGGAAGCTTTTTGACTGATACACATCCACAGAAGACCCACCTTATAAAGACAACATCCAGAGACCCGTAGTGACGAGCATGCTCACACAAACACAAAACAGATGAACCATACTGATACAAACCAGTTGCTCAAGACTACACAGCCCTGTCCTGTTCTCTGTACCTGCCTGCCTTTGGTGGTGCAGGTGGTTTTGCTCTCTTGTGCCCTGCTCCTGATGTTTAACACATCAAACACTACTCAAAACCCTCCGCTCCTGTTGCTGCACTGACTCCATAGATGATTCAAACCGTCACTGTCAGGCTGTAGCCAGTCACATGGGAAGGAATACAACAGACAACTGATGAAGACACTACAAACATGAACAAGCATATGCACATTCAGACAGGCCATATTTTTCTCCTCATACATGCATACCTCATGGAGTCGGGTGTTCTGTTTTGCCTCTTCCCCCCCCTTCCTTTCCTCCCTATACTGTTTTTGCAACATGCATCCCTGTTTAGTTTCTCCATCTTTTTCTGAATGCAGCTCTCTTGTGGAAATTTGACTTTTTTAGTTCCTGTGTAACACCTTCCATGTGACGCAGGTCTGGCAATTTGCGCCTAATGAGGACCCAGGTCTGATATGTTCCAAATGGCTGCTTTGCGGCCTGCCATTGGCAAGGAGTGTGTTCGATAAGGCACTTGGAGAGTGGACCACCAACCACAATGGAAATTGCCACAAAAAAAGGTGGAAATGTTCTTCCAAAGGGGAGTAAAAGATGAAAAGGATTTAAATGAAAACGGAGAGAAGTAATGGACCCACTGCCAAATAACAGCAAATGTCTCCAGCCTCAATCTTTATCCTTCAATATATCCATGCTGTAAGTAAACTGATCCCCAGTTTGTTACACAACACACATTCCCATTTCTTACACTTGGGATGTCTTGAAAAATATATTGTGATATTGTCCTTTTTTTCTGTTTTTTTCTGTATTTATATGGCATTCCACTCCCTCTGTTCTCAGTGCCACCATATTTCAAAGGTGGCCTTGTAGTGCATTCCCTGTGGGCATTTTGTCCTCCGTTGAAGACTTGTCTGAATAAAGCTGGTGTTTGGGTGGCTCTCCACTAGGAGGCTATATGTATTCTTTTCATTTTTCGAGACTTGTAGACAGATTTGAAATGTGCCGCTTTCTTATTTGTATAACCTAGTTACAATATGAAGATAGTTTACATTGTAGAATGTTGGAACAGTCAAATTTGTCTAATGCGCCAGTGTTTTTCTTAATTTCTCAACTATCCATGTGTAGGTGAGTGTGTTTAATCTGGCCTGAATTTAATGTGTATGAGATGTGTACCTGTACAGATGCAGAAGCTGATGGCAATGGGAGCAATGCTGGAGGTGTGTTTGCAAACTTACGTTGGCTTCATTCTCACCCACCTCATTCTCCCTTCTACCATATGCTAACAGATTTAAAATGGAGGATGTAGCTAGCTTTCAGGATTCTTAGCGTTTGTTTACACTGAATTCAAGATAAAAAAATGTCACCTTTGGCATCTGAATACCATGACTGAACCAGTAGATATACAGTACTATAGATAAAAAATTGGTCTTGTTGGTGTTATTAATATTCAGTAGTTATTACGCTTAGTGTGCTTTCTCTAGATGTGAGCTATCCTTAATTCTAATTGAACATCCGCTACTGCGCTGCATTGTCATGTCCCCTGTCGTTTCTTGCCAATTTATCGCTCTTCTCTCTTCCCCTTTTTTTCTGCCTCCTGCCTTTATCACCTCTCAGAAGATGGGAGTGCCAACCCCAACAAGCGTGTGAGGGCGCCGGCTCTGCTGGGAGACCACCCTCCAGAGTACGGTAAGGCTCTTAGGCCCAGGGGGGACACACGTGCTGGTCCTTGTAGTGCTCGCCTCACACTAAATTCCCCTTCGAGGTGCAGATGGTGGGTTAAAAATGGGTACCCCACAGTGGCAGCGAAGTGGTGCGGTATAGTCAATTTTCTTAGCTCACCTGGTAATGGAATGTGCCACCCTTTTATCAAAACCAGATGTTTTTACACATGGTGAGGTTAACCACTTATCCTTTGTTCCCATCAAGCTATGTTCCCTGTATGATATTGTGGTCCCTTGTGTTTCTAGCTGGTGGTTACCATGGATACGACGAGAGCGGCTATGGCCCCCCACCACCCCCACATTACAGCGAGGGCCGTCGCATGGGTCCTCCCATGAGGGGACGAGGAGGGGCACACAGCTACGGTGGGGGACCTGGCTACGGCCCTCCCCCTCCACCCCCTGGCGAGTACAGTGCCCACGCAGACTCCCCTGTAGTCATGGTCTACGGTTTGGAGCCTGCCAAGATGAACGCCGACAAAGTGTTTAATGTTTTCTGTCTCTATGGCAATGTGGAGCGGGTAAGTGTGGAGGGAAAGAGGGCAAGCCATTGCAGTAATTTCAATAAGATGCTGCTGGTATTGAGTTGCCCCATGCATCTGATCCCCTACCTCAGGTGAAGTTTATGAAGAGTAAGCCAGGAGCAGCCATGGTGGAGATGGGAGACTGTTACGCTGTGGACCGAGCCATCACTCACCTCAACAACAACTTCCTTTTTGGACAGAAGCTCAGCGTCTGGTGAGATGTTTATCTGAAACGCCTGTTCATTCAGTGCCTTGTCATTTAAAGTTGGTGCTTAATCTTATTTGCTGCCTCTTGCCATAATAAGTGACTGTTCTGTGAGGCTTGTACAAGTTCAGTCTAATGCTCTTCTCCCTTTACAGTGTGTCTAAGCAGCAGGCCATCATGCCCGGTCAGTCTTATGAGCTGGAGGATGGCAGCACCAGCTTCAAGGACTTCCACGGCTCCCGCAACAACCGCTTCACCTCCCCAGAGCAGGCTGCCAAGAACCGCATTCAGCACCCCAGCAATGTCCTGCACTTCTTCAACGCCCAGCCAGACTCATCCGTCGAGATTTTCACTCAGGTGAGTCCCAAAGCACATCGGGGAACCACTTAATGTATGTGTAACGGATGTGAAATGGTTAGCTAGTTAGCGGGTACGCGCTAGTAGCATTTCAATCAGTTACGTCACTTGCTCTGAGACTTTAAGTAGGGTTGCCCCTTGCTCTGCAGGGGCCGCGGCTTTTGTGGAGCGATGGGTAACGACGCTTCGTGGGTGACAGTTGTTGATGTGTGCAGAGGGTCCCTGGTTCGCGCCTGTGTCGGGGCGAGGGGACGACGTAAAGTTAGACTGTTACATATGGAGCAGTGAAATAAAGACCAATATGCCTACAAAAGTAATCAATTGATTGTTTTCTTTTCAGATCTGTGAAGATGTTGGTGTCAAAGCCCCTGCAAATATCAAACTTTTCACAGGAAAGAGTAAGTGTACACTTGAGCTTCATTTTGAAACTACGTACCCTTTTGTATGTATGACAGTGGTGCTAAACTGAGTTGGGCTGTCTTATTAGGTGCAGGTCCAGGTGAGCGCAGCTCTTCAGGGCTGTTGGAGTGGGAGTCCATCAACGACGCCATGGAGGCCTTGTCCATGATAAACCACTACCAGATGAAGAACGCAAGTAAGTGTTTGAGATCGAAGCCTATGTATTAAAAAGATCACTGTTTTATTCAAATGGTGTGGTAATGGCTGTTTTTAGGTTTCTAATCCTTTCTATCTTTCTCTTCAGCTGGCCCGTACCCATACACCCTCAAGCTGTGCTTTTCTACCGCTCAGCATGCAACCTAAATGGCCTCCAGGATCATGGATAATGTTCCAGAAACTGTCATCCCTACAGTCTTCACCCCTATTTTGACCTTGTGTGTTTTAGGCCATTAGTGAGTTTGTCCGCAGTCATGTCATATCGATTTGTCCTAATTCTTTGATATTGAGCTCATAAAAGCAAGGTGTGTGAGAACTGGTAAATCACAGATAATTTGAATTGTTTTTATGCCTGATGGATGAACAAGGAAAGGCTTTTGTATTGTTTCACCTTTTATTACTCTCCCCTTTTTTTTTATTGCTGCTTACCATTTGTCTATTTAGAGGAAGGAGAGTTTCTTTAGTTGTAAGAAATAAAACTCAATTTCAAGTAGTGCGTCTTTTGTTACAGCCCTCAATAAATAAACCTCTTTATGCCAGATAACTTGGTTATTCAGTGAAATGATACTACAAACACAACTATAGTAATAATTATAATTGAATAATGTATTTGTTCCGTTCATAAGAGCTAGAAAAGCGACCTTATCTTTCCTCTTTGAATGCCGCATTTTGACTAGATGCTGTAGCTCAGAAATTGTACAAAGCCAGCTAGTTTAGTGGAACTACTCTTGAGATTGTGTTTACAGCATGCGCTCTTTGCTCACAGTAATAGTAAATACCCTTATCTGCTTTCTATACCTTTTGTGCTTGTAGCGTTGAAAAACACCACAATTTTACTTGACTGCCAGCTGTTTGCGGCAAGTAGACCGACTGCGCCTTTCATTTGTTTCTTGCTCGAGTTTGTTTTAGTCGAAGGGCTATGACATTCATTATCAGATCAGCTCTCATGAAAAGTAAGTACATTGTGGGTTTTAGAATGCAGTGCTTTGTCAGCTCTTAACTGTAGCTAACGTTAGCTAAATGTGTATTTTGTAGGTCGCATCCGTTCAACTAACTTTAGCTACTTAGCAAGCTACAGTACTAGCAAACTTAGGTTAGGAAGTAGCAAACGTAATTGGTTAACGCCATAGAATAATTCGAGACTCGGACCAGAGCTTATAGCTAGCGGGGTAACTTATTTTTTACATATGTCAACACTTAGCTAGCTGGCTAAGTAACGTTAGCTAGCTAGTAGTTACCATCAGCTAACGTAAACCGTGTTTGGTTAGCATCTTGGCTAACTAGGTGAAAGGTGACTATGTAACTATTCTGTATAGGAGGGGATAGCAAGGTGGTTTAGTAGGTCGTAGGTCTAAACCGTGCATCTGACTATTAGCGGAAATGTGTTGCGCTCATTCAAAATGAATTTGGCTTTGTTGTTATTCAATCACCCCTCTCCCTCTCATTTCGGTGCTGATCATCAGACAGGAGTTTATGGCTTCCAGGTCTCGGTGCTGTAAGGGCCATATCCTCTCCGGGGGGCCCCACTCCTCCTTTTACCACCCTGTCTGTCAGTCAACCTGCCACTGCTGTCACTCACATAGAGCTGCACCGGCCAGAGAAACGCAATGCCATGAACAAAGCCTTCTGGAGGTAACACCTGGCCCAAACCAGTGGTGGAAAAAATAACCCAATTATCATACTTGAGTTAAAGTACCTTAATAGAAAATTACTCAAGTAAAAGTCACCTAGTAAAATGTTGGTTTCAAATATTTAAATATTAAAAGTATAAATCATTGCCAACCAGACGGAACCATTTTCTTGTTTTTTATTTGTTTATGGATAGCCAGGGGTTCACTCCAACACTCAGACATAATTTACAAACTAAGAATGTGTGTTTAGTGAGTCCACCAGATCAGAGGCAGTAGGGATGACCATGGTGTTCTGTTGAGAAGTGTATTAATTGGACCATTTTCCTGTACTGCTAAGCATTCAAAATGTAACGAGTACTTTTGGGTGTCAAGGAAAATGTATGGAGTAAAAACATTTCCTTAAGGAATGTAGTGAAATAAAAGTAGTCAAACATATAAATAGTAAAGTACAGATACCCCAAAAAACGACTTAAGTTGTACATTAAAGTATTTTTACTTAAGTACTTTACACCACTGGCCCAAACACCACTACTTGAACACAGCTGAAACTTTCCCGCCTTTCTAATTGTACTTTTGTGTAACTCAGCACTACAGCACTGTGTTCCCTTATGAATTCATGTGCATCCTATATTTCTTTGAAAAAATATATTAACCCTGTCTTCCACCATACATACATCCTCTTTCAGAGAAATGGTGGAGTGCTTTACACAGATAGCTGAGGACCCGGATTGCCGGGTGGTTGTCGTCTCCGGTGCAGGAGAAGTCTTCACAGCTGGTAAGAGAATTATGTTTCCACAAAAGCTTACAATTGTCTCAGGTTGAACTGAGTGCTGCTTATCAATAGGCTGTGCCAACAATATACCAAACATAGCAATATACCAGTAATAAGACCGGTATACTGTAACCTCTGTCGCATTTTGACTGTGTGTAGGCATTGACTTGATGGACATGGCCAGTGAAGTCTTGCAGCCTGAAGGGGATGACATGGCCAGGACTTCCTGGAACATGCGACGCATCATCGCCAAGTACCAGGAAACCTTCAGCGTCATTGAAAGGGTGTGTATATGAACTTGTGAAATACTTACTCCTGCACAATATGTTAGGAGTTGATAGTGAACAAGTAGGAAAATGCATTCTCTTTCCCACCACCACCTTTCTACTTGTAGTGTCCAAAGCCAGTGGTTGTGGCAGTGCAGGGAGCTTGTGTTGGAGGAGGTGAGTTTTCATGGTATATTACTGATTTGCTTGTCACCGTGAAGCCTTGCAAAGCTTTCATATATTATTTACAAAATGTGACTGTTTCTTCTCCCGTGAAGGTGTTCTGTAATGGCTTGACATGTAATAACATGTACGTGTCCTGTTAGGAGTGGATCTGATCACAGCCTGTGATATCCGTCTCTGCACTCAAGATGCCTGGTTTCAGGTGAAGGTAAGTGGGCTTATATACATCTCCTCAGCCCCAATGACCGTCTCCATGAGGACCAAGGTCCAGGGGACATCTAAAGGTCTTTGCAGGCTTTACGTCAGATTCAGCCTTTTTACGATTATCACTTCACACTGCGATCAACCTGGCCAGATTGTACAATTTGCTTCAGTTCTGTCATCACATTCTGCGATTGGTTTGCGAGGCTCCGTCAGCCGACGTAGGATACATCAACTGCAGCGGTGTATTTCATCTGCACATGTGCCAGCAGCGCAAGCCTCACTATGCTTTTGCCCCGAGTTAAGTGAGTTTTGAAAAACTAAAAGCATTCATCTTAGAAATAGCTTTCACATACAAACTTCATATGTCAAACTCACAATCAAATAAGCTTCCCAAAAATAACATGGCCGCTGTGGTAAAGCACTTATTTTGATTGGCCATTTTGAGCATTTATCAAAATCCAATCAGGTAGCAAGATATCAGATGTCATGTAAACAAGGTTATTATGGAAATCACTCTTCTTGCACTGCATGAACATTTTTAAATCAAACTATTACATTAATCTGACTATTCACTATTGTAGTATTGTGTGCATACTCAGTGCCGGCCGTATTCCTATGGGTCAGTCACCAGGATCGGCTCGTAACATCAGCCACACTACACGATAAAGGCCCAAAAATTTGGACACTGCCAGAACTTTGTCGAAGACTACGACCGCACGTAGTGGTACTGAATCAGCAGACCTAGACCCTGTTACACTGAACGAGCCAAGACTTAGTGGTACTGAATCAGCAGACCTAGACCCTGTCACACTGAACGAGCCAAGATGTAGTGGTACTGAATCAGCAGACGTAGACCCTGTCACACTGAACGAGCCAAGACTTAGTGGTACTGAATCGGCAGACCTAGACCCTGTTACGCTCAACGAGCCAAGACGTAGTGGTACTGAATCTGCAAACCTAGACCCTGTCACACTGAACGAGCCAAGACGTAGTGGTACTGAATCAGCAGACCTAGACCCTGTTACACTGAACGAGCCAAGGCGTAGTGGTACTGAATCAGCAGACCTAGACCCTGTTACACTGAACGAGCCAAGACGTAGTGGTACTGAATCAGCAGACCTAGACCCTGTTACACTGAACGAGCCAAGGCATAGTGGTACTGAATCAGCAGACCTAGACCCTGTTACACTGAACCAGCCAAGACGTAGTGGTACTGAATCAGCAGACCTAGACCCTGTTACACTGAACGAGCCAAGACGTAGTGGTACTGAATCAGCAGACCTAGACCCTGTTACACTGAACGAGCCAAGACGTCCAACGATCATTTATGACCTAAGAATTTGCTCACAACGTGGACATTTTGTCTGGGGCGGCAAAATCGTGGCATAAGACAGCTAAAATCGTGCAGTCTACAAAGGCCGTAACTGGTATCTGTTTTCATTCATGTGTTTTCTGTAGCAACCACCAGGGGGACTCTCATAGTGAAGAAAAGGAAGAATGATAAGAAAATGTACTAGTTAATCCTGCTTTGTATCTCTGAGTGATGTGAAAGGTCTGCCTTTCTTACAGGAAGTAGATATTGGCCTAGCAGCTGACGTTGGAACTCTACAGCGCCTACCTAAAGTCATTGGGAGCCGGAGGTAAGAGCAAGCATTTGAAATGCGTTCATTACACCATAATGCTGCGTGGTAGTCCCTCAGCTTGCATTCATAAACCAAGGAACACTGAGTGCTTCCCTGTATTGTTCTGAAGAGAGATCCCTTATCATATGTATCATCTTCTTTCCTCTCCAGCCTGGTGAATGAGTTGGCTCTGACAGCGAGGAAGATGTACGCCGATGAGGCCAAAGAAAGTGGATTAGTCAGGTATGAAAACAACGTGTGCGTGTATTTGTTGTGTATGTGTGTTGGTTTTGGGTACTCATACACTCTTTCCCTGTGGAGCTGTGTATTTGTTGTGTATGTGTGTTGGTTTTGGGTACTCATACACTCTTTTCCTGTGTAGCCGTGTATTTGTTGTGTATGTGTGTTGGTTTTGGGTACTCATACACTCTTTCCCTGTGGAGCTGTGTATTTGTTGTGTATGTGTGTTGGTTTTGGGTACTCATACACTCTTTTCCTGTGGAGCTGTGTATTTGTTGTGTATGTGTGTTGGTTTTGGGTACTCATACACTCTTTTCCTGTGTAGCCGTGTATTTGTTGTGTATGTGTGTTGGTTTTGGGTACTCATACACTCTTTCCCTGTGGAGCTGTGTATTTGTTGTGTATGTGTGTTGGTTTTGGGTACTCATACACTCTTTTCCTGTGTAGCCGTGTATTTGTTGTGTATGTGTGTTGGTTTTGGGTACTCATACACTCTTTTCCTGTGTAGCCGTGTATTTCCGGACAAGGAGGCGATGTTGGCTGGAGCTCTTGAGATGGCAGGGGAGATAGCAGGCCGCAGCCCTGTGGCTGTCCAGGGAACCAAGGTCAACCTGATCTACTCCAGAGACCACAGTGTGGCAGAGGGCCTGAACTACATGGTGAGGCTTAGTACTACAAGGATGCTCACAACATCACACACGTCACGGTGGCAACAACATAGGCTATCAAGAACACAACCCAGTATAGATAACGATGTCTCGTAAACAAATTTACTGTTCTGATAAGGTGGGTGGGATTTTTAAAAAGTAGATGTCATTGGAAGTCAAAAATCTGAAATGTATTTTTTTAATTTTTTTTATGAATTACACAATGAGGCTGAGTTCAGTCTGTCTCTCTCCTGTCTTAAGGCAACGTGGAACATGAGCATGCTGCAGACGGAGGATGTCATGAAGTCAGCTGCAGCCTCCATGGAGAAGAAGAGTCCTAAAACAATAACTTTCTCCAAGCTCTGAAGCTGAGGAGCAGAAAGAGGCTGAAGTGCAGCTTTTCTTAGCCGAGGAGGAATGGATAGAGGGGCGGTGTAGAAAGTTAAATTAAAGGGATTATCTACTTACCCTGAGTCAGATGAACTAGTGGATACAATTTGTATGTCTCTACGTCCAGTATTAAGGAAGTTCGAGGTAGTTTTGGGCGCTAGCGATAGCTTACATTAACATTTGTGCTGGAAGTCTTTGCTGTACCTGAACACTTCCAGTGTTTGCACTCTAGCATGCTAGCTGTACCCGAAGACTTCCAGTCTTTGCACTAAGCTAGTTAATGTTGGCTCGCAAAACTACCTCGTAACTTTCATACTGGACGCAGAGACATGCAAATAGTATCCACGAGTTCATCCGTCTCTGGGTAGGTTGATAAAATGCCAAAATGACCAACTATCCATTTAAGCTAATATGAAAAGTACTTATTTCACCTCCTGCAGATGCATATGTTTGTGTGTTGGTGCCTTGCTGTCAGTCAGAATCACCCAAAGCAGAGCTGTCTGTAAACTGTAAAGAGTTAGTGGCCTCTCTCTTGCTAGCTCCACATGCAGGATTCAGGTTGGGTACTCTACCAACCAGCATCACACTTTTGTAAATCTATAAAAATGATTGCATCATAAAAACGTGTATTTTAATTGTTTATAAAAGATGAACTGAGCCTAAGGGCTCTGTTTCAACATGTTAAGTGTTTGTGCTGAGTTTTAGGCTTTGTGCATACAATTCAATACCTAAATGTGAAGTGTATGCATCTTTCACCAAGCCAATGCCCATAGTGTCGTTCTAGTTTGGACCACTGCCACCGTTGGAGGAGATATGCCTATTGCCCAGACTCACTTGCTGCGTCTTGATTACGCTCAACTGGCGGCTTGTTTACTATAAATACCTGCAGTGGGCATCAGGGGAGCCCGGGTGGACTAAAAACGTTGGTCACGCCTTAAAAGTAGGCGTTCTCCTCGCATTGAAACGGCAAGGTTGTCTGACCATAGTGTAGACCTATATCAGTAAAGAGGTCGTAGTTGGAGGCCTGAAGATGCTTCTGTCTCCCATCCGTTGTATCATCCTTCTTCTCCTTGTGAACTTCGTCTATTCTGGTACGTTAACGATCCATAATGAACTGATCATTTAAAAAAATACGCATGGTAAAAAAGTGGTAAACAAGTTGCGTTCAAAAACAGTTTTTCGCAAAGTTAATTTAATGTGTTAGAGGTTTCATGATGCTTGTAATGAAACAAAAGTAGATCATTTTAATATTGTCCTATACATCAGTTGGGGTCTCTAAGCTCCGATATGAGGTTTTATACCTAGCATGAAAGTACATCCATGTATCTGTGTGGGCTGATATAATATACACTTTGATTGTATATAAGTTTAATTATTGAGGTGAATCCATAAAATAGTGGTGTTCAGAGAAATTGGCTAATCTAGAAGCTATATTTAGATAGTTATGTGAAATTGGCTGCTTAAAAATTGAGCACCTTCTATAGCAATAAAAGTTTATTCTGTTCCTAACTAATACATGGTTTATTAACACTAAGTTTGTATTGAATTATAATACAACCCATGAAAAATAAAATAAACATGGGCTTGGCTGTCGGGTATGAATTAGACCGATAAGGTTGTGGCAGAGGGTTATCAATAACTTATCAGCAAAAGCCATATGCTGAGACCATCAGGAATAAATACAAAATTGTATCCAATCCAAAAAAAAATATGTGACACGTTTAGATAGCCCTTTTTGTAGAACGAAATGTGAGAGATAATTGTCGAAATTGTTAAGGAGTTGCATATGCGCACATTCAGATGTTCAAGTCTAAGGAGGCTCTCGTGGTTTGACCATCAAATACGTGCGTAATTTACGTCCATATGTGACTTTACGCGCAACTACAAACAATTGAGCTTCTCGTATTATCTCTATAATTGCCCATCCTGTATTCCTGTCGTTCTTGCTGTGCACAGTGCATTGGATTTCATATCACATTTGACATTTCATAGGACGAGTTCTGAGGAAGATCAAGGAGCACGTGCGTAAAATCCAGTATGAGAAAGCGAAGAAGAATGTGCTGATGAGCGCAGTCAACGGGCATAAACCCATGAGCCAAGTGAGAGACGGGAAAATTCACCAACCCCTGAACCACTTCGACAGTCAAAACGATGAAACATTTCCTCAGGTGACCCACCACCGATACGTGCACCTACAGTGAGGTCCAAATGTATTTTTGGTTGTTTTGGCTCTGTAATCCAGCACTTTGTATTTTAAATGATACAATGACCATGAGTTCAACGTGCAGACTGTCAGCTTTAATGTGAGGGTATTTTCATCCATATAGCGTGACAGCACTTTTTGTACGTCGTTCCCCATTTTAGGGAACCAAAAGTATTAGGACAAATTCACTTATATGTGTATTGGAGTATTCAAACGTTTAGTATTTGGTGCCATATTCCTAGCGCGCAATGACGTCAGCTTGTGACTACAAACTTGTTGGATGCGTTTGCAGTTTGATTTGGTTTGGTTTCAGAGAATGTTGTGCCAAATAGAAATTAATGGATAAATAATGTATTGTGTCATTTTGGAGTCACTTTTATTGTAAATGTTTAGAAATGAATGTTTCCATGATTATGATTATGAATGTACCATGATTATGGATAATCCTGAATGAATCGTGAGTAACAACAAAACAAACTGAAAATGCATCCAACAAGTTTGTAGAGTCACAAGCTTGATGTAGTCATTGTATGCTAGGAATATGGGACCAAATACTAAACTTTTGACTACTTTAATACACATGTAAGTGAATTTGTCCAAATACTTTTGGTTCCCTAAAATGGGGGAACTATGTACAAAATGTGTTGTAATTACACTCAAATGCATATACCACTGACGGTGCACTTTAACCTCAGTCATTGTATCATTCCAAAGTGCTGGAGTACAGAACCAAAATAACAACATGGGTCGCCGTCCAAACACTTTTGGACCTCACTGTGTACAGGTTATTTGCAGCCCCCCCCCCCCCTTGTTCTCTTGCATCCTCTCACCCCCTCTCTCTCTCAGAGGTTTTTCGTGAATGAAGCCTATTGGGAGCGTCCTCATGGCCCAGTGTTCCTGTTCATCGGAGGGGAGGGCCCCATCTCTGAGTTCAATGTGCTGGCAGGTACACACAAAGCTCCCCCGTCACGCTCTTAAGTAATGCGAAAAGAAAATGGAAATGCATTGACACGATAAGTTAGGCTTACATAGGTGTTATGAATTTGATACTTGTATTTAGTTACATGTCAATGCCTGTTCTTTGTTTTTTGTGTCGTTGATACCTCAACCAACTCTTAACCTCCCCCTATTTTTCCTCTCCGCTCCTGCTTTGTGTGTATCTGTAGGCCACCATGTGGACATGGCTGAGGAGCACGGGGCCCTGCTTGTGGCCCTGGAGCATCGTTTCTATGGCGAGAGCATCAACGAAGATGGCCTGGAGACTGAGAACCTGGGAGACCTGTCCAGCCAGCAGGCGTGAGTACTGGTGGGAAGAGGGAGTCAATGTGTTGACGTTGAATCAATGTGGAAAACTGATTAGATTTGCGAAACGTCATCAACGTGTGGGTATTTTTAATTAACCCAACTTTGAACCTAAATCCAACGGCAAGGTGCCATTTTTGGTTGATTTCAAGTTGAATTCACATTAGTTGACAACTCAACCAAATGTAAATCAAAACTAGACGTTGAACTGATGTCTGTGCCCAGTGTGTTGCTACTTGATGTCGGCAGAGAGCTTTTGAGTGGGCTTGAATTGGGCAGACATTGAATTGCATTTTCTCTGCCATCTCTTGGATTCAAGTCTTGCCGACGTCGCAGAATTCCATCAATACATCAGCGATCGCTTTGACCTCTCTGACAAGAATACCTGGATCAGCTTTGGAGGTTCCTATGCTGGGGCCTTGTCTGCCTGGCTCAGGGGAAAGGTACAGTAGAGATAAAACAACACTGTCTATATTTATACTTATGACTGGACAGCAGTGTTACTGTATGCTGGTCTACTCTATTCCATGGTAATAATACTAAATAATGTTCTCTGTTCCTGCTCTTCCAGTTCCCTCACCTGGTCTACGGTGTTGTGGCCTCCTCTGCTCCTGTCAAAGCCAAACTGGACTTCTCCACCTTCAACAAAGTAAAGATCTCATCATTAGTAGTAATTGTAGTAGTAGTGGTGGTAGTTGCAGTAGTAGTAGACAAACTAGTAACTGTGGCACTATTTAATAGCATGGTAGATGTGATGTTCAGCTGTACAGACCACGGTGAAAACATACCCTGGTGTTGCTCTCTTCCAGGTGGTGGGTCTGAGCCTTGCGGTCGAGGACGTTGGAGGTTCAGATAAGGTATGACAACATTTACAGTAGATGTGGGTGCTTGACATCATGTGTTGGAGTGTCTGACTGTATGAGTCTCCTACTGTGGGATTTGACTCTCTCTGTCACTGTCTCTCTCTCTCTCTCCTCCAGTGTGTGGGGGACATCTGGGAGGCCTTTGCTGCCGTGGAGGCCGCCCTGTTTGCAGGGAATGCCACTGAGGTGGGGAAGGACTTTGGGTGCTGTGAGATCCCTGAGGATCTGGAGGACCAGATCGAGCTCATGCAGAGCCTGGCCGACATCGTCATGGGAACCGTGGAGTACAACGAGGAGGGGGGAATCCTGACTATTGAGGAGATATGTAAAATAATGACCAATGAGACAGAGAGCTACGATTCGGAGACTGAGGCATACGACCGGCTGATCAAGCTGGTGCAGGTATGAGGTGTATTGTGTGTGTGTGTGTACACACACCACACACCACACACACACACACACACACACACACACACACACACACACACACACACACACACACACACACACACACACACACACACACAAAAAAATCATGGATTAACCAGCAGAGGGCTGTATTGATCTACAGTTGTGCATCGCCTTGGCTGGTCTATTCAAATTATATTTGTCACATGCGCTGAATACAACAGGTGTAGTACACCTTCCCGTGAAATGCTTACTTACAGGCCCCTCACCAACAATGCAGTTAAAGAAATAGAGTTAAGAAAATATTTACTAAATAAAGTAAAAAAGTAAACACAATATAATTACATAACATAAACTAAGCTATATACAAGGGGTACCGGTACTGAGTCAGTTTGCGTGTGGGTATCTGTCTCATAGCTTGGGGGTAGAAGCTGTTAAGGAGCCTTTTGGACCTAGACTTGGCGATCCGGTACCGCTTGCCGTGCGGTAGCAGAGAGAACAGTCTATGACTTGGGTGACTGGAGTCTTTTACAATTTTTTGGGCCTTCCTCTGACACCGCCTAGTGTACAGGTCCTCGATGGCAGGAAGCTTTGCCCTAGTGATGTATTGGCCATACGCACTACCCTCTGTAGCGCCCTACGGTCGGATGCCGAGCAGTTGCCATACGAGGCAGGGGTGCTCTCGATGGTGCAGCTGTAGAACCTTTTGAGGATCTGGGACCCATGCCAAGTCTTTTCAGTCTCCTGAGGGGGAAAAGGCATTGTTGTGCCCTCTTCACGACATTCTTGGTGTGTTTGCACCATGATAGTTTGTTGTTGATATGGACACCAAGGAACTTGAAACTCTCGACCTGCTCCACTACAGCCCCGTCGATGTTGATGGGGGCCTGTTCGGCCTTCCTTTTCCTGTAGTCCACGATCATCTCCTTTGTCTTGCTCACATTAAGGTAGTGGTTGTTGTCCTAGAGGCGAAAGAAACGCACACCTATTTAGGCGAGGTGTTGGCTAGCGGAGTTGAACACTTGAAAAATTTAAAGGAGAGCCGCACACTCTAGGAGCTCAGATGCAGTAATTTAATAACCTACGTTTCGACAGACAAGCTGTCTTCATCAGGGTATGATGACAAACACTGCGGGTCACTAGTTTATATAGTGTCAAAGGACACACACAGGTGTCTGTAAGCATGGCCGGGTGTTTCCTGATATCATTGGTTAATCTTCAGATATCAAAATAACAAACCAAAAACATGGATAGCATATGATCATAGATACAATTTGGCTGCATAGGCCTACAAACATTTACAATAGCATAATCACAAGAATGGCTTCAGATCAAAGTCTACGTTGAGAACGAAGGGAGCAAGCGTCTTTAAATTAAAGATCCAGACAGCCTCTCGTTTTAACAATAAATTGTCGAGGTCACCCCCTCTCCAAGGGAGGGTGACAAGTTCGATGCCGATATAACGTAGGGACGAAATCGAGTGGTTCGCTTCCAAAAAGTGGGCTGTAACTGGGTAAGTCAAGTTTTTGCACCTAATGGTGCTACGATGCTCCGAGATTCATACTTTTAATTTGCGCTTTATTTTACCCACATCATTTTTTAACACAAGGACAAGTTATAAGATAAATAACTGCCTTAGTGGAACACGTGATAACACCTTTAATTGGGATCTGTTTCCCTGTTTGGGGGTGTTTGAAGGATCTACATTTATAAGTGCCATTGCATTGAGCACAGCCATTACACTTGTACTTTCCGTCCAGTAGGGGCGCAAATAGACGTTGTGCAGGGATATCATCGGGTGGTAAATCAGAGTTTACCAGTTCATCTGAGATTTCTGACCCACTAGAACACGATCAAGGGAGGGTCTGAAAACACATTACCGAGACTATCATCGGATCTTAGAATGTGCCAATGTTTGTGAACGATTCCCATCATTTGTTCAGAGCACTTTGAATAGCAGGTAGTTAGAACGCAAGAATGCTTCTTTTTGCGAGACTGTCCTTGAAAACGATCATGTCTCGGTTTGTTTTGAATTTTCTCAATGGTAATATTAATCTAACCATTTTTGTACCCCCTCTCTTTGAATTTTCTTTGCGTCTCAGCCATATTTTCTCCTTCTCTCTTTCTTTCTCTCGGAGGACCTGGGCCCTAGGACCATGCGTCGGGACTGCCGCCCGTGGTGACTCCTTGCTGTCCCCAGTCCGCCTGGCCTTGCTGCTATTCCAGTTTCAGCTGTTCTGCCTGCGGTTATGGAACCGCCACCTGTCCCAGACCTGTTGTTTTTCAACTCTTAATGATCAGCTATGAAAAGCCAACTGAAAATTATTCATGATTATTATTTGACCATGCTTGTCACTTATGAACATTTTTGAACATCTTGGCATAGTTCTGTTATAATCTCCACCCGGCACAGCCAGAAGAGGACTGGCCACCCCTCATAGCCTGGTTCCTCTCTAGGTTTCTTCCTAGGTTTTGGCCTTTCTAGGGAGTTTTTCCTAGCCACCGTGCTTCTACACCTGCATTCTAGCTGTTTGGGGTTTTAGGCTGGGTTTCTGTACAGCACTTCGAGATATTATCTGATGTACGAAGGGCTATACAAAATAAAATTGATTGATTGATTGATATTTCTGTCGAAACCTGATTTGTTTTTTGCAAATGGTTGTTGTCCTGGGACCACACTGCCAGGTCCCTGACCTCCTCCCTATAGGCTGTCTCATCATTGTCGTGATCAGGCCTACCACTGTTGTGTCGTCAGCAACCTTAATGATGGTGTTGGAGTCATGTTTGGCCATGCAGTCGTGGGTGAACAAGGAGTACAGGAGGGGACTAAGCACGCACCCCTGAGGGCCCCCGGTGTTGTGGATCAGCGTGGCTGATGTGTTGTTACCTACCCTTACCACCTGGGGACGGCCCATCAGAAAGTCCAGGATCCAGTTGCAGAGGGAGGTGTTTAGTCCCAGGGTCCTTAGCTTAGTGATGAGCTTCGTGGGACTATGGTGTTGAACGCTGTAGTCAATGAACAGCATTCTCACATAGGTGTTCCTTTTGTCCAGGTGGGAAATGGCAGTGTGGAGCGTGATTGTAGAACAGTCAGGGAACACTGTTACTGTGTGTGTTTGTTTTAGATCTACCGGGCCACAGGCGAGGAGCCCTGTCTGGATGCGTCCCACAAGCAGACCATCAAGGACCTGAGTGACACCAATCTGGACTCAGCCTACAATGGAGAGAGACAGTGGTACTACCAGACCTGCACCGAGTTTGGCTTCTGTGAGTACCGCTCCACCACACAACACTGTCACTCCTAGAGGAGATACATTGGGGTACGAAATGATTCACACCCTTGATAAAGATGAGCAATAATGACTGTAAAAAAATATATCATTCAAATACTGAGCTACATTATATTGTATGCAAAAAAATTGGGAAATTATATTATTTTATACTAAAACAATTTTATACTAGAACAACAAAGAGATTTTGTTTAAGAAGTAATACATTTTTTTTTCTATAACAGGTAGGACATTATTATAAACATTATTTACACCCCTAAAGATTCCTGTAAAAAAAGTAGTCATAAGTGTAGTATTTGGTTGCATATTCCTAGCACGCAATGACTACATCAAGCTTGTGACTCTAAAAACATGTTGGATGCATTTGCAGTTAGTTTTGGTTGTATTTCAGATTATTTTGTGCCCAATAGAAATGAATGGTTAATAATGTATTGTGTCGGGCCTCCCGGGTGGCGCAGTGGTCTAGACTCTGCGCCACCAGAGTCTCTGGGTTCGCCCCCAGGCTCTGTCGCAGCCGGCCGCGACCGGGAGGTCCGTGGGGCGACGCACAATTGGGCTAGCGTCGTCCGGGTTAAGGAGGGTTTGGCCGGTAGGGATTTCCTTGTCTCATCGCGCTCCAGCGACTCCTGTGGCGGGCTGGGCGCAGTGCGCGCCAACCAAGGGGGCCAGGTGCACGGTGTTTCCTCCGACACATTGGTGCGGCTGGCTTCCGGGTTGGAGGCGCGCTGTGTTAAAGAAGCAGTGCGGCTTGGTTGGGTTGTGCTTCGGAGGACGCATGACTTTCGACCTTCGTCTCTCCCGAGCCCGTACGGGAGTTGTAGCGATGAGACAAGATAGTAATTACTAGCGATTGGATACCACGAAAATTGGGGAGAAAAGGGGATAATTTTTTTTTTTTAAATAATAAAAATAAAATAATGTATTGTGTCATTTTGGAGCCACTTTATTGTAAATAAGAATGTTTTGAAACACTTCTACAGTAATCTGGATGCTACCATGGTTACGGATAATCCTGAATGAATCCTGAATCCAGAATTAATCTGTAATCATGTTAGCATCCAGATTACTGTAGAAGTTTAGGAATATGGGACCAAATACTAACCTTTTGACTATTTAATTTATAAGAATCTTTAGGGGTGTGAATATTTTTGACCACTACCTTTGAGAAAAAAATGACTTTTTAAACATCTTTCCCTGATCAATAGCATTAGTATAATCATATATAATTTCCCATTTTTTGAGCATACAATGTAGCTCAGTATTTGAATAATTGATTTTATACAGTCATTATTGCTCATCCTTATCAAGGGTGTCAATAATTTCGGGCTCCACTGTACATTTACCAAACTTACGTCCCCACGTAGAAGCAAGGTATTTGTTTCAATCAGTGAGTTGAGTGCTCACAGCACTGGAGGGTAAAAAAACAAAAAACAGTCCAGATTCCAGAGTTAATTTCCCCCTAAGCAGCACATTTATAAGCCAAATGCATTAACACTAGCTGTGCAAAGCTCCCACTCTTTGGTACAGTATCACTCATTATAGGATCTGTATTATTGTATGCCCATAGCCACTCAGCTGTATCTTACATTACAGAAATAGAACTACACATCATAATTCAATAGAAATTCATTGTATTTCTATGGCTTACCTCATCATTGTTTTGTTGTAACAGTCCAGACGTGTGAGGACGCCAGCTGTCCCTTCTCCCGCATGTTGACCCTGCAGGCTCAGACTGACCTGTGTCCTGAGGTGTTCAACATCCCCCAGCACAGTCTGCCCGGACACATCGCCTTCACCAATAAGTACTATGGAGGAGACCACCCCGACACTGACAGGGTGCTCTATGTCAATGGTGAGCAGAGACTTCACAGATAGATACAGTAGATAGGCGATGCCTAACCAGCTGCACAACTGAATGCATTCAGCCGAAATGTGTCTTCTGCGTTTAACCCAACCCCTCTGAATCAGAGAGGTGCTGGGGGGGGGGGTGGGGGGTGGGTGGGGGGTTGCCGCCTTCATTGACGTTATCGGCGCCCGGGGATCAGTTGTTGTTTGAAGGCAGAATGGCTTGGGGATCCGAACCAAGCGACCTTTCGGTTACTGGCCCAACCACCGGATAGATGGATAGATGGAGGTTTAAACCATTACCTCTCAGTACATCATAGTGTAATTTATACCCACTGGCAGTGAATCAATGTGCTGTGTCTATGTGAGTGATTGTGTGACAGCAGAGGTGGTTGGTGGGAGGAGGGCGGGCTCAAAGTAATGGCTGGAATGGAATCAATGGAATGGTATCAAACATATGGAAACCACATGATTGACCAGCCATTACAATGAGCCCATCCTCCTATAACTCCTCCCACCAACCTCCTCTGTGTGACAGTGAGTATATGACCTGTCCCTCTGGTCTGTGACCTGTGACCTCTGTCAGGTGACATTGACCCCTGGCGTGAGCTCAGCGTTCTGGAAGAGGACTTGGACAAGGAGGACAAAGACATGGCCATCCTCATCAAGGGCACCTCCCACTGTGCCGACATGAACCCCGGCGGCGCTGCAGACCGCCCCGCCCTGAAGCAGGCCCGCAAAGTACGGCACACGGCAGGCTAGACAACACTAAGTTGATGTAACTGAGAGAGACTCTGACTGTGAGCTTTGGTGGCACATGAAGAGTAATGTGTGCTTCAGAACTGTATGTCTCGATTGAACACTTTGGGCCGGTTTCCCAGAAACAAAAAAGCATGGTCAATGGTCAATAGCTTGTTAGTCCAAGACTAAACTAAATCTGTGTCCAGGAAACTGCCCCATTGTCTATCTCTTATGTCATTAGTGAATATTATTTTTAAACTTCTCTTCCCCTCATCCTGATCTGTCTTTTCTCTCTGGTTGTCAGGCCATTGAGAGGAAAGTTGCCAAGTGGCTGAAGGAAGCTGCCTGGAAGCTTGGGGGCTGATGGACCCAACGACAGGTCACCTGATCATCTGACCGTCCTGACCATCACTCAGCCAATCAAGCTTTGGGCAGTGATTCGCATGCTGCTGTGGACTGAGCCCCTCTCTTCATGTTTCTCCCCATGGGTCAGGTCCTCTAAGGTGGTGTTCTTCTGTTTTTTTTTCTAACATTCTTCTAGTGTTTTTCCTATGGTTTTTCCTCACGTTTTTCCTGGTGTTTTCCTCACGTTTTTCCTGGTGTTTTCCTCACGTTTTTCTAGCGTTCTTCTAGTTTTTACGTTTGTGGTTTTCTAACATTTGTTTTTTCTAACGTTTGTTTTTTCTAACGTTTTAGTGTTTTTCCTAACGTTTTCTAACGTTTTAGTGTTTTTCCTAACGTTTTTCTAACGTTTTAGTGTTTTTCCTAACGTTTTTCTAACGTTTGTGTTTTTCCTAACGTTTTTCTAACGTTTTAGTGTTTTTCCTAACGTTTTTCTAACGTTTTAGTGTTTTTCTAACGTTTTTCTAGTGGTTTTCCTAACGTTTATCTAACGTTTTTCTAGTGTTTTTCCTAACGTTTATCTAACGTTTTTCTAGTGATTTTTCTAGTGTTTTTCTCCTGTTTTTCTAGTGCTTTTCTCCTGTTTTTCTAGTGTTTTTCTCCTGTTTTTCTCCTGTTTTTCTAGCGTGCTTGAATTTACTCCAGTATATAAGTTAGAGATTTATATTTTAATAGACAGTTTTAGTCATTTTGGGAAACACTTATAATGCTGTACACAGTATTTAAGTTTCCTAACTACGTACTAGTAGCGTATAGCTAACCAGAGAGTCTCAGTATAAGACGACTTTAACATTATGGAGTGTTCTAAGGTTTACAGAATGTTCACACATGCATTTTCCTTTGTCTGGATTCAGTGAAGTTATCTCAGATAATACATTATCTGAATGTGTTTGATAAATCTTTGTAGCTTGTGTGGATCTTTTATAGGAGGAGTTCATTTTGATTTAATCCTGCGAGTTGGAAAAGTATCATCAATAAAAGTTTGCTGATAATCTGGTGTCTGTTTTCTGTGGATTGTGGGATATTGTTGTTGACTGAAATTCATTTTAAGAAATATTTTACCCCCAAACTATTTTTTGTATTTTGTTCATTAGCCCACTGTTACTACAATCCCAGAAGAATGTGCATGTCAGCAGTCGAGTTTCAGTACAGAGCAAAAACTGTGATGTTGCAAATTATATTCAAATGATTAAATACTCAAAGATAGTTCTTGACTAAAATATCACATTTTTTTAACTGTTTAAATCTTTAATCTCAGCAGGGGGCGCTAATGCTATGCCCAGTCAATGGCACAGTTCCAGTTTATAAAACTCTGAAGACTATTGTGTGTTTGTTTACATGCATGTTTGTGTGGTCTTCATGAATATATTAACATAAACAATATATGTGCCAGCATATTGAGGTATTTAGCACAATGTGTGCCTTTGTGTATGTTTAATTATCTTTGCACTTTGAGTGGGTGGGTGTCTGATCTGTTTGTGTGTGGATCCTGTCATCCATGCACGCAAAATAGTGTGTGTGTATGTATGTGTTATTTTTGTGTGCATTGTTGAGTTGGTGCAGATACTGTGTGTGTGTGTGTGTTACGAGAGAGGTGAGCAAGAGCCAGTTGTCCCAAGGCCATCTGTTACCCTGTGGGGTGGTGATGGTCCTGCTGCTCAGGCCTGCCCCTCGCTGATTGATGATCTCCACTCCCCCGGATTCGACCAGGTCACGACCTCCCACTACTGACCACCCCACAGAGAGAGCTCAATCACACACACGCACTCATGCACACAACTCCTGTTAGTGATAATACACTACAGTTTATTTTACTAGGACACACACACATAATAACACATACACTCTCAGATACACTCTCGGTACTGTACTTCCATGCACACATATTCACATTCAAACACACACAGACCGTCTTGAGCAGTTACACAGCAGTCCATTTCCCACAGTACCCAACCGCATGGAGCCCCTCAATGTTTACATACACATACAGTGTGGCTTAGGTTCACTCGCACCCCAACATGTTCCTTCTTGCTTGTCTCTCACTGGTGGATGTTTGAATTATACCCAGGTTGTGGGGTATGATAAGACCTTTACTACTTCCCGTTCTGGGACTGAGTACACACGAGGACTAGCCAGGTGGCTCAGTATGCTTTTCTCCATGTCGTGCATATATTCCTGTTTGAATGAAAAGCAAACATATTCTCCAACATGGAGAGAGAGAGAGTGACCACATTAGAGACACATATTTCCCACAGATCACACAAAGAATTTGAAAACAAATCAAACATTGATGAACTCCCATATCTGTTGGGTGAAATACCGCAGTGTGCAATCACAGCAGCAGGATGTGGCCCGTTGCCATGACAAAAGGGCAACCAGAGGAGCACAAAAAATGTAAATACTACCCATATTTATATCTTTATTTTTCCTTTCATACTTCATCTACTTGCACAATGTTACAACACTGTACATAGCGAATAATATATTTTAAATGTCTATTCTTTAAAACTTTTGTGAGTGTAATGTTTACTAATGTTCCTCTTGTTTACTTACCTTTTGTTTATTGTCTCATCCATTTGCTTTGGCAATGTAAACATACGTTTCCCATGTCAATAAAGCCTATTGAATTGAATTGAGAGACCAACCTTCTGAGATTCTCGCACTTAATAACATCACTATATCACATTCTATACATCTATACTAGTATAGGCCTACACCAAATATGATCGAATCAAATGTTATTTGTCACGTGCCAAATACAACACCTTACACCTTACAGTGAAATACTTACATACAAGCCCTTAACCAACAATGCAGTTTTAAGAAAAATACCTACAAAAAAATAAAATAAAAGTAACAAATAATTAAAGAGCAGCAGTGAAATAACAATAATGAGGCTAAATACAGGGGGTACCGGTACAGAGTCACTGTGCTTTTAGGCCTTCTGACCAATATTCCTCATATCTACAGTGCCGGCAGGTTTTTTCCAAGCTCTTTTATCACCAATGTTACGTTATGTATTTATTACACACACACACAGACGCAATCACGGTATCAGCAAGCACTGACAGTGCGACAGGGAATGCTTTTTCTCTCATTCCCTCCCGTCTTCTCCCTCCACCTCGCCTGTTCCCTTGATCAATGGTTAAGTTCCAGAGTCAGTTTTATTAATCAGAGCCTATCGGCTATCTGTCTCCCACAACAACCAATCACAGCAGCCCGACAGCTGGCCCATGACAAATGGAGCTGGGGGGGCGGGGCGAGATGCACTTTATCTGATCTTAGTCAGGTCACAGCACATCTGCACTTACAGTTGATTCAAGATGATGATTGAAAACGCACACACTAGTGCACAGACAAGTGCATGCTCAACCACCTATAAGAGCACACATGCACACGCATGCATTCACGCAGTTGGACACAAAGGGACACAGCACACACATTAACTCACGTACATTAGGTGCTTGCATAAAGGAACGTCCATGTATGTAGCTGTAAAGGGACGTTTTACTAGTTTGCTAGTTTGCATTCCAACGCATTCTCTAGTGTTGGTGTTGACACGTTCTACTTGAAAAATGAATCTGCCACTTGAGGAAGAACTGATAAATGATTCCATGTTCAGCTTGTCTGTTGTTAGGGGTAAACAAACCATGGTCTGTTTCCATGCTGACAGTTCTGAAAACATTCGCAAACAAACACAGACAGACAGATAAACAGATAGACGTGCACGCACGTACCCCCCCCCCCCCCCCCCCCCCCCACACACACACACACACACACATACACATGCACATACACACAAAAACACACCCTTCTTGGCCTATGGGCTCTATAATGCACAAGAGGGCCAATGGGGAGAGCACTCTCTAAATGACTCTACTTTCAGTACTCTTGTTTTTTTTCCCTGTTCTCTTGACTCTCAGTGTTGTTACTGAACCTCCAGTCTCCTCTCCGCTGGGCCGTAGAACTACACAATGACTACACAATGGGTGTGTCCCGATAATATCTCCTGAAGTGTACACTCGTTCACTACTTCCCACAAATCTAAAGGCATTGGATTGGTCGATGCATGGGTTAGAGGGAGTTTTCACCATATTTCCTATACCAGCCATTTTCTTTTAAATCATTGTGCACACTGAGAGGAAGGAGAGAGGTGTCCCACTATCAATGGAACCCACAGTCACTCCTGTAACTCTCGGCTAAGCCCAACTGTGAACAGTATGATCTATCTGGCCTCCGTCCTCACACCTGAACCTTGATCAAAACAAATACATTTTCCCTTTGCATTATGACCCATTGCCAGAGATTCATTCAGATATTATTGCTAAGATTAGATTGCATCTCTTGCCATTACTTACATTTCCAGCCTAGGTTATCGTGGCTCTGGGAGATCTTATTAATGTGCGATGCAGACCACATCGCTTCTCTCCTTTGCCCCCCTCTTTCTTCTTCCCTCCCTTCATTTTCCCCCACATCTGTCCATCTATCATTCCCATGGCCAACGGAAGAGAATTAATCCCTCCATCCCATACCTCACTCTCCTGGACAGATGAGAATAAGGAGGGGAGTGAGAGGAGAGGCTCGGATTAGCTTTCATAATATTTCTCTAACATTGAGGAGAAAAACGAGTCAGAACCATGCGCTTCTTTTAAGGTGGTCGCTTCTTTGACACCACCAACAGGTGTGTGTTGGTGTGTGCCGGCCATGGGCCATAGCACAATGTGTGATGGCGTGATGTGAGTGTGTACGTGTGTGCATGTGTGTCTTGGTGCATGTGCTTAATTGTGTGTGTTTGCACATGTGTGTACTGGGTATTTGAAACATGTAGATGCACAGTACTACCAAGGTGCATTAAATTATCTCAATGCAAAAATGTTTCCCTTCAAACCAAACAAATTACATTCTCGAGGCTTCGTCTCCTGACCTGTAAATAAAAGAAGTTATGACCCATCAACAGCACACATCCACATAGCGTAACAGCATACCGTATCTGATGCAACACTGTTAAGCAGCCAGACACACACTGGCACACAAACATCCAGAATTCAATACGAAATTCAATAACCTCAAGACAATCAATTAGTTAATGAGGACATTTAATTACTGTAGTACTGGAGGGCGTCTTTTCATGTAATTGTTTGGGGGAAGGACAGAGCAAAAGAACGATATGAAACCTTTAACCAATAGTCAAGGCGCTGCATTGGCCAGTTCTCCTCTCTTCCATCCTCACTCCCCCTCCTCCCACCTCACCCAAGGCCCAGCCTCCTTCCCCAGCAGTGACAGGTAGATTAAAGGGCGTGATAGATGCCCCTCTCTCTTTCTCCCTCCTCGCTCTTTCTCCATCTATCACCGGACCTGCTGTAATTGCGGCTGCGTCGAGCTGGCACTGCAAGCCTCCATCCATCTCCTTAATAACAAACAGTCAGGGAAACGGATGGGGCTCCAGCCCAGACTTAATCTCCATCTATAAGGAGAGTGAAGGAGGGAGGGAGAGAGAGAGGGAACTAGGGAGAAAAACAAGGGGAGAAAATGAGAGAATGGCTGGCGAAAGGCAGTGATGACTTCACCAAAAGAAGGGAAACATGAAATGGTGGAGGGATGGAGAGGAGGAGTATAGGGCTTGAGTGGGAGAGAGAGTGTTTAAGTGTAGTGAATGAAGTACAGTGTCAAAGCAGGTGGAGACAGAAATGCAGACAGGCAGAGAGAGAATAAGTTCGCAGACAATGTTTTCATGGTGATGAAAATGGGCTGGTAGGATGATAGAGAGAGAGAGAAAAAGAGAGAGACAGAAAAAGAGAGAGAGAGAGAGAAAGGGAGAGAGAGAAAGGGAGCGAGAGAGAGAAAGGGAGAGAGAGAGAGAGAGAGAGAGAGAAAGGGGAGAGAGAGAGAGAGAGAGAAAGAGAGAGAGAGAGATAGAGACAGGGAGATGTCCTCATGTGTGCTACCTATATCCCCCCAATATTATCCCCATACTTTAATAATGACAACTTCTCCATCCTAGCGGTGGAGATAAACAATTTCCAGGATCAGGAAACATGTACTAGTCTGTGACGACCTAAATGCAAGAACTGGACAAGAACCCGACACCCTCAGCACACAGGGGGAAAAACACATACCTGGAGGTGACAGCATTCCCTACCCCATATGCCCCCCTAGACAATATAACCAACAAAAACGTAACTCCTGCAACACAACTCCTGCAGCACTGACTGTAGTTGGGTATGTACATAGTCAATGGTAGGCTTTGAGGGGACTCCTATGGTAGGTACACCTACAGCTCATCTCGTGACAGTAGTACTGTAGACTACTTTATCACTGACCTCAACCCAGAGTATCTCAGTCAGTCAGTCCACTGACACCCCTATCAGATCACAGCAAAATCACACTCTACTTAAACAGAACTGTGCTCAGTCATGAGGCATCAAAGACAAAGGAACTGAAGAATATTAGGAAATGCTATAGATGGAAGCAAAATAGTGTGGAAATCTACCAAAAAACTTAGGCAACAACAAATTCAATCCCTTCTAGACTATTTCCTGGACATAAGTTTTCACTGTAATAGTGGTGGTAAACTTGGCAGTAAAAAACCTAAACAGTATATTTGACTTCTCAGCTTCCCTACCAAACCAAAAGAAATTGAGAAACCTATCCAACCAAAAACATAGAGACCCAGAAAACCTGAGCCTGTGCCTTCACTATGGTGACTCACTAAAACAATACAGAAATACACTATGGAAAATTAGAACAGCACATCAGAAATCAGCTCAATGTAACTGAAGAATCCATAAAATCTAACCACTTCTGGGAAAATTCGAAACAAACGTAGATGTCACGCCCTGATCTGTTTCACTTGTTCCTGTGAATGTCTCCACCCCCTCCAGGTATCACTTGTTTTCCCCAGTGTATTTATCCCTGTGTTTCCTGTCTCTCTGTGCCAGTTCGTCTTGTATGTTTAGTCAAGTCAACCAGCGTGTTTTTCCCATACTCCTTTTTGCTATTCTCCTTTTTCTAGTCCTCTTGGTTTTGACCCTTGCCTGTTTCTGGACTCTGTACCTGCCTGCCTGACCATTCTGCCTGCCTTGACCACGAGCCTCTCTCCCACTCTGTACCTCCTGGGCTCTGATCTGGTTTTGACCTTTTTGCCTGTCCACGACCATTCTCTTGCCTACTCCTTTTGGATTAATAAACATTGTAAGACTCCAACCATCTGCCTCCTGTGTCTGCATCTGGGTCTCGCCTTGTGCCTTGATAGATGTATGGATAAACCACTTCTCCAATCTTTTTGGCTCTATAACAAAGATCCAACAGCAAAAACATAAACATGATCAAATACAAATCTTAGAATCAAATATTAAAGGCTACCAGAACCCACTGGATTCTCCAACTACAGGAAGAAATACAAACCCTCCAACCCAAAAAGGCCTGTGGGGTTGATGGTATCCTAAATGAAATGATAAAATATACAGACCACAAACATTATCCTCAGCTCTGGGATCTTCCCCAAAATTTAGAACCAAGGACTGATCACCCCAATCCACAAAAGTGGAGACAAATTTGACCCCAATAAGTACCGGGGGATATGTCAACAGCAACTTTGGGAAAATCCTCTGCATTATCATTAACAGCAGACTCAAACATTTCTTGAGCGAAAACAATGTACTGAGCAAATGTCAAATTGACTTTTTACCAAATTACCGTACGACAGAGCCCACTGGAGCCCACTATTCACCCTGCACACCCAAAACAAAGGCAAAGTCTTCTCATGCTTTGTTGATTTCAAAAAAGCTTTTGACTCAATTTGGCATGAGGGTCTGCTATACAAATTGATAGAAAGTGGCGTTGGGGGAAACACATAAGACGTTATGAAATCCATGTACACAAACAACTGTGCAGTTAAAAATGGCAAAAACACATTTCTTTCCACAGGGCCGGGGGGTGAGCCAGGGATGCAGCTTAAGCCCCACCCTCTTCAACATATATATCAACAAATTGACAAGGGCACTAGAACAGTCTGCAGCACCCGGCCTCACCCTATGAGAATCTGAAGTCAAATGTCTACTGTTTGCTGACGCTCTGGAGCTTCTGTCCCCAACCAAGGAGGTCCTACAGCTGCACCTAGATCTTCTGCACAGATTCTGTCAGACCTGGGTCCTGACAGTAAATCTCAGTAAGACAAAAATAATGGTGTTCCAAAAAAGGTCCAGTTGTCAGGACCACGAATACAAATTCCATCTAGTCACCGTTTCCCTAGAGCACACAAAAAACTATACATACCTCGGCCTAAACATCAGCACCACAGGTAACTTCCACAAAGCTGTGAACGATCTGCGAGACAAGGCAAGAAGGGAATTCTATGCCATTAAAAATAACATAAAATTTGATATACCAATTAGGATCTGGTTAAAAATGCTTGAATCATTTATAAAAACCCATTGCCCTTTATGGTTGTGAGTTCTGGGGTCCGCTCACCAACCAAGAATTCACAAAATGGGACAAACACCAAATTGAGACTCTGCAAGCAGAATTCTGCTAAAATATCCTCAGCGTACAACGTAAAACACCAAATAATGCATGCAGAGCAGAATTAGTCCGATACCTGCTAATTATCAAAATCCAGAAAAGAGCAGTTCAATTCTACTACAACCTTAAAGGAAGCGATTCCCAAACTTTCCATAACAAATCCATCACCTACAGAGAAATTAACACGGAGAAGAGCCTTCTAAGTAAGCTGGTCCTTGGGCTCTGTTCACAAACACAAACAGACCCCACAGAGCCCCAGGACATGATAAAAATAAAAATAAATGACTTGACACATTGGAAAGAATTTCGAAAAATCTGATCAAACTGGAATGCTATTTGGCCCTAACCAAAAAGTATACTGTGGCAGAATACCTGACCACTGTGACTCACCCAAAATTAAGGAAATCTTTGACTATGTACAGCCTTGCTATTGAGAAAGGCAGCCAGAGGCAGACCTGGCTCTCAAGAGAAGACAGGCTATGTGCACACTGCCCACAAAATGAGGTGGAAACTGAGCTGCACTTCCTAACCTCCTGCCAAATGTGTGACCATATTAGAGACACATCTATCCCTCAGATTACACAGACCCACAAAGCATTTGAAAACAAATCCAATTTTGATAAACTCCCATATCTATTGGGTGAAAAAACACAGTGTGCCATCACAGCAGCAAGATTTGTGACCTGTTGCCACAAGAAAAGGTCAACCGTTGAAGAACAAACGCCATTGTAAATACAACCCATATTTATGTTTATTTTCCCTTTTGTACTTGAACTATTTGCACATCATTACAACACTGTAGATAGACATAATATGACATTTGAAATGTCTATTCTTTTGAAACTTTTTTTGAGTGTAATGTTTACTGTACATTTTTTATTGTTTATTTTGCTTTTGTTTATTATCTATTTCACTTTTTTGGCAATGTAAACATATGCCCTTAAATTGAAATTGAATTGAGAGAAAGAGAGAGAGAGTGAGAAAGAGGGACAGAGAGAGAGAGAGAGAGAGAGAGAGAGAAAGAGAGAGAGCGAGATAGAGAATTTATGTCCATGCGGCCAGACAACCCAGAAACTGGAGAGGCACAAGCTCGTAAAAAAGCACTCTGCCCCTCCCCTTCGTGCTTTTATCCCTCTCTCTCCCACCTCTTCTCCTCTTTGGAAAGTGCCGCTCCTTGACTGGCAGGTCACCTCACTCTGATGTTCCCGCTGGACCGTGGGTAACCCAGGGTCACGGCAACCATATTCCCTTCATGGCGGAGTCAACCGTGTCAACTAGCCTGGTGGGCCAAGGTTACCAAACCAAGGGCAATCGGTAGTGTTTATCCCAGGGGCTCCCTCCTCTTCCACAAGCAACTATGTCAATGGCCCACCGTTTTACCGTTAACATGCTGGACACGAGACACAGTCAATGTCAGAGATGGGCAACTTTGATGGGGCTGGGGGACCCCAAAAAATCGGATTCTCATCCTGAGGGGCCACAGTGGTTCGCAGGTCTGCGTATCCTCAACCATACCCACACATGCAGTCAGTTGGCCCTAGTGTTTAGGGGGCTCTACGCAAACATTTTAGTGGCACCCATCTTGACATTAGACAGAAAGTGTTGAAGTTTTCGAGTTAAGGTCCTACAATTTTACACATTTTGCCATAGGGTGGAGAGAAATCTTTTCAGTTTTTAATATGATATCTGAGTGAGAGTGACTAACAAAATCAATAGGGGCCCCTCCGGTCGATAATTCAACCATGATTATTACAAGTTTAGATAGCTGGCTAGACTAACTTACTTAAAACTGCTGATGCACAACCACATTTCAATATTGCAACTCTCAACAATAACTTCTTCTAGATCCCACCTGTTTTGAGACCCACATTTTTTGCAAACAAATAATAATAAAAAATATATATATAAAAAAAATATATATTTATATATATATAAATATAAATGGGGGGCTTGCCTGTTTGGCATGTTATTTTGGCATTAATACGTGTCACATATCAGTTTGCAAACAATGTAAAAACAAATATATACAGCTGAAGTGGGAAGTTTACATACACCTTAGCCAAATACATTTAAACTCAGTTTTTCACAATCCCTGACATTTAATCCTAGTAAAGATTCCCTGTTTTAGGTCAGTTAGGATCACCACTTTATTTTAAGAATGTGAAATGTCAGAATAATAGTAGAGAGAATGATTTATTTAAGCTTTTTTTTTTCTTTCATCACATTCCCAGTGGGTCAGAAGTTTACATACACTCAATTAGTATTTGGTAGCATTGCCTTTAAATTGTTTAACTTGGGTCAAACGTTTCGGGTAGCATTCCACAAGCTTTCCACAATAAGTTGGGTAAACTTTGGCCCATTCCTCCTGACAGAGCTGGTGTAACTGAGTCAGGTTTACCTTGACTTAGTTGTCCTTATTCCATTTTGCCACAACTTTGGAAGTACTTCCGACTTCAACGGTATGCTTGGGGTCATTGTCCATCTGGAAGACCCATTTGCCACCAAGCTTTAACTTCGTGACTGATGTTCCTCATGGTGCCATCTATTTAGTCCCTCCTGCAGCAAAGCACCTCCACAACATGATGCTGCCACCCCCGTAATTCACGGTTGGGATGGTGTTCTTCAGCTTGCAAGACTCCCCCTTTTTCCTCCAAACATAACGATGGTCATTATGGCCAAATTGATCAATTTTTGTTTCATCATAACAGAGGACATTGCTCCAAAAAGTACAATCTTTGTCCCCATGTGCAGTTGCAAACCGTAGTCTGGCTTTTTTATGGCGGTTTTGGAGCAGTGGCTTCTTCCTTGCTGAGCGGCCTTTCAGGTTATGTTGATATAGGACTCGTTTTACTGTGGATAAAGATACTTTTGTACCTGTTTCCTTCAGCATCTTCACAGGGTCATTTGCTGTTATTCTGGGATTGATGTTCACTTCTCTCACCGAAGTACATTCATCTCTAGGAGACAGAACGTGTCTCTTTCCTGAGCTGTATGACGGCTGCGTGGTCCCATGGTGTTTATACCTGCGTACTATTGTTTGTACAGATGAACGTGGTACCTTCAGACATTTGGAAATTGCTCCCAAGGATGAACCAGACTTGTGGAGGTCTACAATTATTTTTCTGAGGTCTTGGCTGATTTCTTTTGATTTTCCCATGATGTCAAGCAAAGAGGCACTGAGTTTGAAGGTAGGCCTTGAAATACATCCACAGGCACACCAATTGATTCAAATGATGTCAATTAGCCTATCAGAAGCTTCTAAAGCCATGACATAATTTTCTGGAATTTTTCAAGCTGTTTAAAGGCACAGTCAATTTAGTGTGTCAACTTCTGACCCACTGGAAGTGTGATACAACAAATTATAAGGGAAATAATCTGTCTGTAAACAATTGTTGGAAAAATGACTTGTGTCATGCACAAAGTAGATGTCCTAACCGACTTTCCAAAACTATAGTTTGTTAACAAGACATTTGTGGAGTGGTTGAAAAATGAGTTTTAATGACTCCAACCTAAGTGTATGCAAACTTCCGACTTCAACTGTATGTACAATAGCTTTGATTGGACTGATCATGTCAACATCGTACTTTCACAATCTTAGCTAGCATTCATCATCATGAATCAAGTCTACTGGCAAATCATTTTTAATCCTTGTCATATGAAGAGAACATTTACATTTACATTATTTAGCAGACGCTCTTATCCAGAGCGACTTACAAATTGGAAAGTTCATACATATTCATCCTGGTCCCCCCATGGGAATTGAACCCTGGTCCCCCCGTGGGAAATGAACCCACAACCCTGGTGTTGCAAGCGCCATGCTCTACTAACTGAGCCACACGGGAAACCAACTGATGAGAAAATATATATATATATATAGATATAGATATATATAGATAAATATAGATAAATATATATATATATAGATAAATATAGATAAATATAGATAAAACGTATCGGTGCTCATCGGCCATTGGACATAAATATTACACAACAATTTGGAGATCGCAAATTCAACAATGAATGGTTTGTAAGGAATCGGTGACAGTGGCTAACTGCAAGCATTGCAACTGGGAAGTCGGGAATAAACAGCTCAAACTGGGAAAATATATTTTGAACAGTCATTCAACTTGGAATTTTAAATCCGGCATCTTTCCATGTGATGACTAAATTTGCCCACGAAGGACCACCGCGCCACTTTCCTGTTCAAGCACATCACAACAACTTGAGTCCAAAAATGTCTTATGCTGCTTCATAAATTATGTAGGATGCAAGAGAGATATGTATACAGTAGCTAAGAAAGTAATATTAAGTGTATGTTGTGTAGTAAGCTGTTAGTAGCCTATGTGCATCACCCTAACAATTTGGTCTATTTTCACCAACGCGGTATTGTAAACACATCGTTCGTGGCCGGTGTGTGCTTGTTTGCTAACTTTTTTGTACAGCTTTGACAGTGCTACTGATAGTAGTGGTGGCACTTGGCTTGCACGTACAAATTCAGCACACACAACATTCTATAATAGAATTGTGTTATTTGACATATCAAATTAAAAGCTTATTTAACGCTCAAAGAGTGTTATATGATATGCATCTTTTTTTGACACACAAAGTCCCAAACAGCTTTCAATGTGCCTCACCCTAATAATTTGGTCTATTTTCACCTCTTAATTTCGCCTACTGTTCTAACTTGGTGGTGCACATGTAGCCTATAACCTGTTTTAGAGAAATGTAATCATCAAATATTGTAAGAGCTTTCATTGTCTGCCATTTATTTATCCTACGGTTCTGACTTGTTGTACAGGGAGTACACTGTAAGACTGGCCCATGTTCTGAATTCTGTCTCTGTACATTTAAAAAAAGTGCTGAACAAATAGTTATATTGACTACGCCTGTCGTCGCTCGCTCAATAATGTCTTAATCAAAATTACGGATTGCCTCTTATCTGATTGTCGTCCCCTTATGCCATAGTTTGTACATCTCAATTGTCAGTGGAAACCACATTTGTTTAAGCAAGTCAGCCATATCAGCTATGTTTTTTTTAAAGGCAGTAAATAAGCCTGAATGAACTGTTTCGCTGCCAGACAAAGCTCCGCTGAAAGCCAGGTGTAGCAGCTGTAAGGTGTTGGGACTCTGCAATGAATGTATTGTTTAGTGTTGTGTTGTGTAGGCCATCATTGTAAATAAGAATTTGTTCTTATCTAACTTGCCTATTTAAATAAAGGTTAAATAAAAAACTTTAAAAGTAGTGGCTTTGCTGGCATGCATTCCACTTTTTTTTTACCCCACCAAGATTTAAATGCTAAAATCACCACTGGAAATAACACATATGGAATCATCAAGCCAGCAGCATACCACCCTGCATACCACTGCTGGCTTGCTTCTGAAGCTAAGCAGGGTTGGTCCTGGTCAGTCCCTGGATGGGAGACCAGATGCTGCTGGAAGTGGTGTTGGAGGGCCAGTAGGAGGCACTCTTTCCTCTGGTCTAAAAAATATCCCAATGCCCCAGAGCAGTGATTGGGGACACTGCCCTGTGTAGGGTGCCGTCTTTCGGATGGGACGTTAAGCGGGTGTCCTGACTCTCTGAGGTCATTAAAGATCCCATGGCACTTATCGTAAGAGTAGGGGTGTTAACCCTGGTGTCCTGGCTAAATTCCCAATCTGGCCCTCAAATCATCATGGTCACCTAATAATCCCCAGCTTCCAATTGGCTCATTCATCCCCCTCCTCTCCCCTGTAACTATTCCCCAGGTCGTCGTTGCTACAAATGAGAATGTGTTCTCAGTCAACTTACCTGAAAAAATAAAAAAAATGTAGTAACCCAAAAAGTGTTTCATATTTATCTTTTTAAAATATATTTTAGTTTTGAGATTCTCCAAATAACCACCCTTTGCCTTGACGACAGCTTAGCACACTCTTGGCATTCTCTCAACCAGCTTCGTGAGATAGTCATCTGGAATGCATTTCAATTAACAAGTGTGCCTTCTTAAAAGTTAACTTGTGGAATTTCTTTCCTTCTTAATGCATTTGAGCCAATCAGTTTTGTTGTGACAAGGTGGTGGGGGGGGGGGGGGGGGGGGGGGGTATACAGAAGACAACCCTATTTGGTAAAAGACCAAGTCCATAATATGGCAAGAACATTTCAAATAAGCAAAGAGAAACGACAGTCCATCGTTACTTTAAGACATGAAAGTCAGTCAATGCGGAAAATTTCAAGAACTTTTAAAATTTCTTCAAGTGCAGTCGCAAAAACCATCAAGCGCTATGATGAAACTGGCTCTCATGAGGACCGCTACAGGAATGGAAGACCCAGAGTTACCTCTGCTGCAGAGGATAAGTTCATTAGAGTTACCATCCTCAGAAATTGCAGCCCAAATAAATGCTTCACAGAGTTCAAGTAACAGACACATCTCAACATCAACTGTTCAGAGGAGACTGTGTGAAACAGGCCTTAATGGTCAAATTGCTGCAAAGAAACTACTACTAAAGCACACCAATAATAAGAAGAGACTTGCTTGGGCCAAGAAACTCCAGCAATGTACATTAGACCGGTGGAAATTTGTCCTTTGGTCTGGAGTCCAAATTTGAGATTTTTGGTTCCAACCGCTGTGTCTTTGTGAGATTTAGTGGGACTATCATTTATTTTTCAACAAGACAATGGCCCAACACACCTCCAGGCTGTGTAAGGGCTATTTTACCAAGAAGGAGTGATGGAGTGTTGCATCAGATGACCTGGCCTCCACAATCACCTGACCTCAACCCAATTGAGATGGTTTGGGATGAGTCGAACCGCAGAGTGAAGGAAAAGCAGCCAACAAGTGCTCAGCATATGTGGGAACTCCTTCAAGACTGTTGGAAAAGCATTTCAGGTGAAGCTGGTTGAGAGAATGCCAACAGTGTGCAAAGCTGTCATCAAGGCAAAGGGTGGCTATTTGAAGAATCTCAAATATAAAATATATTTTGATTTGTTTAACACTTTTTTGGTTACTACATGATTCCATATGTGTTATTTCACAGTTGTGATGTCTTCACTATTATTCTACAATGTAGAAAATAATACAAAATAAATAAAAACCCTTGAATGAGTAGGTGTTCAAAAACCCAATGGGCTGGCTGATGTGATGTACAGGTCCAGTAGGGGCGGAGGGTTTGCACAATGTCAATAAAAAACATTTTATCAATGTAATGTATTGGCAAATTTTAATCAGTCTAGCAGAAAATTGTGATATTTGGTTAAGAAACAATTCTCAAATGACTTAGTTCTATCCAGAAAACACAAAAATAGACACACAGATGAACATGGATATGCAAACAGGTACACATACACACCCAAGCACATACTCACACACACCTTTTTCATCATCTCCTGCTGTTGTTTCCTGCTCAGCCTCTCTCTGCTCTTTAGCCTTGGGCAATGTCTGCAGTAAGGCCTAGCTTTGAATCACGAGCACGAGCACCTTGACATTGACCCCCCCCAGGGCCTGACAAACAACTGCAGCAGCCTTGCCATATAGGCTACTCAGAACTACTCCTTTTAACATCCTCTCCCTACACTGAAAATATCGTATATAGTATGACGTCCTTAGTACACCAGCATCCTTGTCAAAAGATTCCGACCCCTAATTGCATAGGTGGGTTGGACTTAAGCCTTGTTCACACTGCAGGCCTTAATGCTCAAATCAGTTTTGTTTTCAAATATATTTTGGAATACTGACTGTCCAAACAGCAAGTTACAAGTGACCAAATCAGATTTGTGTGTGGTTCAGACAGCAGTCATTTGCTGACATGGCTACACTAGTTGTCATAGTAACGACGGGTGTGTGCGCAGTGGTGTGGGCTGATTGGTGGTGGTGCTCACTTAGAAGTTATGTAGCAAGCTAAGGTGACAACAATGCCTGCCATGGATGTTTCCCAGTTGCTCGGCATGTTCAAAATCATAGTGTAAGAGCACTTTTTTAAAGCCTCAAAGGATAAGATGATTCAACTTTCAAAGTGAGTTATTTTTGGCTAGCCACAGCAGTCAACTAGCTAGCTAGCCACAGCAGTCAACGAGTTAGCTAGGTAGCTATTTAACTTTCTAGCACATTAACGAATTTGCTTGTAAACCATTAACAAGCTAGTTAGTTACCACATGTTTTTGTCAACTGTCAACAGACTAGCTAGCAAGCAACAAAATATGCCATTGTAAAGTCTAAAAACCACTTGAGGGCAAATAAATCAGATTTGACTGTTCATGGTCAGGAAGTAACATGACCAGGAATCAGATTTGTATCTGATTTCAAACTACTTACTAAGGTGGTTTTAAATGTGTATTTAAATATCCAATTCCATGTGCTTTTTGGCTATTCAGACTGCAGGAAAAAGAACAGATTTGAATCGGGAATTTGCAACAACAACAAAAATGGATTTAAAATCAAATGATATTGGTTACATACACATACTTAGCAGATGTTATTGCGGGTGTAGCAAAATGCTTGTGTTCCTAGCTCCAAAAGTGCAGTAATATCTAACGATACACACAAATCTAAAAGTAAAAAAATTGAATTCAAAAATATATAAATATTAGGATGAGCAATGTTGGAGTGGCATTGACTAAAATACTGTAGAATATAATACAGTATATACACATGAAATGAGTCAAGCAGTATGGAAACATTATTAAAGTAACTAGTGTTCCATTGTTAAAGTGACCAGTGATTCCATGTCTAGGTACACAGGGCAGCAGGGTTGAGTAACCTAGTGGTAGCTGGCTAGTGACGGGAGTCACTTCAAACTGCCAGTGCTAAAGAGATGCTAGGCTATAAGGCTATAAGGGGGCAATCTGCATCCATTGTTTGACTTTTAAATTAATGATATATAGGCTACCCATTGATTCTTGAAGAATATATGTTAGAAATGCCTCAATGCCTCATGTTCAACTGTCGTACTCCAACAGAACCCAAAATACATAGGGTGGCCGCTTTGTTGTTGTTTCAACTGCAGATTCCCCCTTTAAGTCCTGAGGCTTTACCTCTAAAGTCATTATATTGGTGTCAGAAACGGGATAACATGGACTTCATTGAAGCACAAGGGTGTGCTTCCACAAGGGAATAGTCTAGTGGTTCAGCCCTACAACACCAGCAACCTCATCAATAAGTTTAGATCTTGTACAATAATGGCTTGGATGTTGGACTGACAAAGATAAGGGCATAGGGCACAAGTTCCAGTCTACCCCCGAATTTGCTGCAGTTGGCTACTATGCACAAGTAATCTCTTCATGAAGCCCTACACACAATATTGAAACATGCACCATACATGCATCGATTTTATTTATGTTTTTTAAATGTTGCCTATTAAATGTATACATTATTTTAACTCATGATGACAAACATAAAAATATCTGAATAGAATTTGAAATGGATGTATCCCTGTCAATCAATTAGAAATATCCTATTAAGCCGTGTAGTTAGTGACTTTTCCTGTCCGTTCACATTTTTCATTGATGCTATGGATTCGATGTTAGTGGGGTCTAAAGGCTATGAACATCGCTATTGTGAATTAACCTCCCGCGGTGTTAAAAGGCCGCAGATTGGTTGATGTTACGGCGCTCGCTGGCTGCACCCCAAGTCAAGCCCTAAGCCGCCCGCTGTGAAGCCTTGCCCCGGCCCATGTCCCTGCAACCGCGCTGCCGATTGAAGTTTGGCCGCCTGTTGGTCCCTCGCCGCGGGAGAGGGGAAAGAGAACCGTTTTCAATAATTATTATATTACTTTATAGTAATTTACAACACAAGACGAGGTCCACGGAGCTGTGAAAGTTTCCCCTCCAGTTAAAACGAGAAAACACGATTTTTAGAAGGCTAGCCTGGTTTTCACACATCTTCTGAACAATAAAATGGCCTGCTGTTCCAAGCAAAGTGGGGACATTAGGGCACTGTAATGGAGAAGACATATCAATTACATTAAGTCAACAAAAGCAAAAACCCACTACTATAGTCATTATCAGCCAATAAATGTATTGCCATGGGCCTATCCTATTGAAAACTATTTATGACCTGATTTGTCATCATAAAATAATGTTATCATGCGTAAAAACTATAGGACATTTAATAGCCTATTCTATAATTACTTTTATGATACCAAAATGCACTGTGGGGGGTTGTTCCAGAGTTGTTAAATTAACCTGGCTATACAGAAATGTATCAGAATTCTGAATTGTGCGGCCAATAACCAACATGGTAATATAGCCTATCAGAAAGAATCATCAGCATTTTCTGTGAATTGTACTTAATTTGACATGCTACTCAAAACAACAAATGCAGTTACTGAGAGTTGGGATACCGCAGATGCTTGAGGCGAGTGTTGGAAACAATACAGACATTATTTTCAGTAGCAATAACGATTGTATGGCGCCAATTAATAAATGCGCGCACTATCCTGCAGAGTATGGAATATAAAGACGACGAGATAATATTAAGAAAACGCTGTGTTCGAGCTCAAATCTTGGAGTTATCAGATATTAACTTGTCATGGCTCAGCAACGGTGAAAGGGAGCGAATAAACTGTGCTAATGCATGCTATGTGAGTGTAGAGCGTTCCATTGGAATAAAACGAGGGGATCCTGCGTTTGTAATGCGCGAGTGTGTGTGATAAGAAGGTGGGGGTTAGAGACCCCGTCGTGTTTTGACCCCCCAAACAACTCCCAACCGCCATCTCTCCCCTCACAGTCTCTGCCTCTCTCAATGTCTAAAGCAACATCGCCCATGTCGCTGTGAAATTTTCCAGCCTGTCGCGACAGCCCATGGACAGCGAGAACGACCAAAAAGGACGCAATTTCCCCTCACCAAGCATCTCGCCTGCGAGCCGGACCCAAAGACATAACGTGCGGACCCAACAGCGCGCTCTCGAAACCGAAGCCAATGCAGGATACCACGAGCACCGCCTGAGAGTGACTATAACCTACACGTCAAATCTAGGTTTCGGTGGGATATTTTATGAAATCATATTTTTCTGAAATAGTGTACTGTATTTCTGTAATCTTTGATGCCTGCATGTAACATAGCCTAATGGTTTATATGTTCTTATTAGTGATAGCTGTTCAATACACATCGCTTTTATGGTCGTGCACCTCTAAGTTTGGATCATAAAGCTGCTTGATTGCAATAAAAGTAACGATTCGATTCACTTCGGAATTATATGTAGTGTATTGTAGCCCATAGTAGCCTCGGCTATTGCTATAGCATAATCATGGTACACTCTGGGTCAGCTCTTGTTTTTTTTTATAACCAAACCCCTTCTTAATAATGATGAGATTAAATGTTTGATTCTACAACTGTTATAATTTCACCTCTATTCGTATATTAAAGAGCGCATTATTTCATCAGATAATCTATACAGGAGGCAGAACGCCTGCGCTGGACAGCCGCTCTGGTCTCATCCTTCCCAGAGTAGGATTGGCTTCCGTGTCGCATGGATAAGAGGGTAGGATGGCTGTTTACTCTATTCTACTGCATCCTTTACACTCACTCGTCGTTTGTAGTATCACGGTAGTGCGTATCCTTCTCTCCAGATAATAATCTTGCTAGTTTGGTTATTATGTAGCATTTTGCCTCTTTGCTCGGTCCTTACGTTTTGATGTAGCGCCCCTCGCTGTCTGTCTCGCCTCCCTCCCTGTCCTCCCTCGCGTAGGCCAAAGCTCCCAGCTATACAGCGCCAACGAAGGCAGCAGCCAATATGTCAAGGAGTTCACATCAAGCTATCAGAAGGAATAACCTTATTGACATAATTGTGCATGCTCTGAATATTCCTTAATAGACTGACCTGAACTAAATCATTAGGGTCGTGTCGATATAATGTCAAGCAGCCTAGTTTGACATGTGGAAATATCCTATACATTTCATATAGGTTACATTTCACATATATTATCTTGCTTATAAATTTGCTGTTCATTTTTCTTTATATTTCAATATAGGGTCACGTATAAATGAACAAGTGTCAGAATGATACTATTCTCATTATTTTGCAAGGGCTTTAGGACTATAAACATATAGTTTTTATATAGGGTGTACAACGTCTCCCTTGATAGCCATAAACGTTTTCTGGATTTCAATATGTATAGTGAAATATTTGAAATATAGGTTATTTAAAAGTGAAAATGTGTGTTTCCTGCAGCAATTAATAGTCGATTATAGGACCAATAAAAGTGGTTGTGAAAGTGGAAAGACATGTCCATATACAGTATGAGGTGAAGTGAGTAGGTCGAGGAAAAAGAGAGACAAGGAGAGGCAGACCAAGTCGTTAAGTAGGTCAACTCTTTTGCTACAGTGAGTCCACGGCTCGCGGATCTCGTTGCTATGTGCACTATGCAGTCAGTGGCCACTCTTTTCAATTCTTAAAGATAATTGCCATAGTAGGCTACTCCTGACATTGTATCACACACACAACACACACGTAACACACACGTAACACACACGTAGCAATAACCTGCTGAATATCAAAGACTGCAGACATAGGGTACCATCTTTTTTGAATAACTTGTCAAACTCCCATACAGTGAACGGTTGCTCTTTTCTGTATGTAATTACAATTTTAAAAAGATAATAGGTCAGATGAAATTTAGGATATTTGTTATCTGTGTTTTAATAACACGTTCGGCTTGCAGTTGAGTGAGGAATTTAAGAAATGTTGTCATATAGCCCGAGTGTCAACGGCTTCGTGTCGTGCAAATCAAAGAAACTTTTCCGGATAGGATTTTTCGGTTTACTGTAATTAGGCCTACAGATGACAATTACACAGTCGCTTTTTATTTACGTTTTACATTTGCTTTTCGTTATATTAGTGTAATCCGGTTACGAATTGAGTACTTTACGCAAATTAAAGTCAACAAAACAGGTACTTTCTTTGTTCAATTTGATTACAATTCAGACATAGGCTATAGGCTACTTTAGTTCACTGAAACAAGGTCAATAAAGTGTGTCAGTCAATTATCCATAATTAGCCTAATTCCGGTTATATGCAGCAATGGGAAGTGAATTTGATAAATTATATATGTTGTCCCATGCACTGTAAAATATACAGTGTATCCCACTGTTTACAATTGGTGACACTAGTCTGTCATTTGAGCATATGGCTATTAGGCGACCTTCAATAACGGAAAGAAAAGGCATCCGTTTGGAAACCTGCAGACCATTCTGTTTTCACATAACTACTTACGAATATTAGGCCTACATGTATGCTAAATGGAAAACTATTGACAACAACTCTATCACTTTTGATTGGAATAAGCAGGGTGTTGGGACAACATAGCATACGAATTTTAATTTACGTTCCCATTGTTGCTTCTTATTTTGAACATAGGCTACTCGAACGAAATACATTGCATTTGTCTGAATAATGAAACTGTGGAATGGATTTGGAAATATAGGCCTATAGTCGAATGTTTGCTAACTTTGTTTTTGCCAATAGGCAATCTGGTGGAAAGTGATTTGTATGTATTGAATATATTGGACATTGCAAGTTCAAACAAGTATTTGTATAGTTTATTCTAACGGTTTTATTACTTAAAAAAACTGCAATAACAAAATATGAAGGAAGCGCATGCTGCTATGTTATCCATCCACTGGTCTGTGGTTAATTGTTAGCATTAATATTTCTAATATATGTCATAGCCTATGTAGTAAAACACATGTTCAATTTAATTGCTGAAAAAAAATGAACGATATAGCCTATCCCTATATATTGTATAGCAAACTAAGCTCTCTCTTTGAACTATCCTGATTACGATGAGGATTGCAGTAAATTATAATCGTATTAACACCGTAAGTATTTCTCACATATGAAGCCCTTCTCTCAGCCTCATGCCTTTTAGGAACATTTGAAGAATTCATCTTCTTGATTTTGGTGCTTTGATCAGATGACGCACAGCCGCTACAGTCGCACTGTAATCAGAGAGCTCCTGAGTACACAAAGGCGCGGAATCTGATAGTGGTGATTGTGTTAATAGCGAGTATTCATAAAACAAAAGGTGGCACGACAAAACCGCAGAGCAGGTGCACGCTGTGATCACGCAGCCATATGGGACTATGATTGGCCATGCTTTAATCCAGGAGAAAACCACTGGCTTTTGCTGAAGAGCCTTGGAGACTGAAGTCAGCTACAGTTGAACACACATCAGCTCTGTAATGTTGAGAGAGAGATATGAGACTGACAGCGAAATAGAGAGCATAGGCTCATGTTTATGTATGAATCTCTGTGTGTTTGTTTATCTCATGTCAATTGTCCCAGGGTGGATGTAGCTTTTCCCTCTGAAAAACTGCTCAGCAAGGAGCCTCTAGTCAGTGTTTATGAAGGAGGAGAGAAAATTAGATACAGCTTCGAAGTGATCTGCTTCCATATTCACAGGGGGCCTCATCTTATAATTTCTCTCTCTCTCTCTCTCTCTCTCTCTCTCTCTCTCTCTCTCTCTCTCTCTCTCTCTCTCTCTCTCTCTCTCTCTCTCTCTCTCTCTCTCTCTCTCTCTCTCTCTCTCTCTCTCTCTCTCTCTCTCTCTCTCTCTCTCTCTCTCTCTCTCTCTCTCTCTCTCTCTCTCTCTCTCTCTCTCTCTCTCTCTCTCTCTCTCTCTCTCTCTCTCTCTCTCTCTCTCTCTCTCTTACTCACACACAGACACACATGTGCACACGCACGCACAAACACACACACAAACTTTCTCTACTTCTCTCCACAAGTCCTAGGTGTAAAACCAAAACAACACAATAGAGATAATTGAAATACACCCCAACACACATGTTGAACATGTTATCTCCCCCCTATTCCTCAGTATGAAGACCTGGTGCACTACTCAGGGTCAGAGGGCATGCCTGTGGGGGGGTATGGAGAGGCCATGAGGTCACTGCCCCCCCCTCACTATGGCCACACTGTCCCAGATTCCCTCAAACACCACAGGGACCAGATCTATGGGTGAGCAGAAAATAACTATTTCAGTGCAGAGTGTGTGTTTGTTTCATTTCATTCTAACAGTATGCATGTATATTTACTATCAGTGTGCTCTGTGCCTATATGCATTTTCCTGGATGTGTGTGTATGTATTGTGTACATGCATGTGTGTGAGGCGTGTGTGTGTGTGAGCTTAATGTGTTAACACTGTGTGTGTTCTGTGTGCACAGTCATCCCCTGTTTCCACTTCTGGCCCTGGTGTTTGAGAAGTGCGAGCTGGCCACCTGTTCCCCGCGGGATGTCACATCCCTCTCAGTGCCACCCCACCTCCAAGGCTTGACCAATCACAGTGATGTATGCTCCTCAGACTCCTTCAACGATGACATCGCAGCCTTCGCCAAACAGGTGAGTTACAGCTCTCCGAGCCGGCAGTGATTCATGATTGGATTTTAGATTAGAAGTTTAATAGTCACATGTACAGGGTTGCAGGTGTAATTACAGGGTACAAGGAAAATCTTAAACTCCGAGCTCCAACCATTATCCAAATGACCGTGGACGCCATTCCTTGTGTGTTTCAGATTCGCTCAGAGAAGCCCATTTTTTCAACAAATCCTGAACTGGACAACCTGGTATGAAAATAAATACAAATGTATATACTGTAACAGCAAAATAACCAAATGCTTATAGCCTGTAAGTCGCTCTGGATAAAAGCGTCTGCTAAATGACTTAAATGTAAATGTAAATGTACATGTATCGACACACACAGTAGAGATCGATTAAGAATAACTCAACGCATTGTGTTCATAGCTACCAATCTGTTCTTCTCCTCAGATGATCCAGGCCATCCAGGTACTACGGTTCCACCTGTTGGAGCTGGAAAAGGTGTCCTTCTTCACTCATCTAAAATCTATTCTCTCTCTGTCTCTGTCTCTGTCTCCTCTTACCCTTTATGATTCAGACTAGTGACTGCTGAAAGCAGGCAAACCAAATATGATCAGCCATCATACACCTAAACCATTACAGTACTATGCTATTTCCTGACAGCATCTCTTCTCCCTCTTCTTTGTCTTCTATTCTCCAGGTTCATGACCTGTGTGATAACTTCTGCAATCGCTACATTACCTGCCTGAAGGGCAAGATGCCCACAGACCTGATTTTGGATGATAGGGAGGGCGGGTCCAAGTCCGACGTGGAGGATTTCACTGGCTCCTGCACCAGTCTGTCGGAGCAGGTAGGTGACACCTGAATGACGATTGGCTAGACCAAGGAGAACATGAAAAATGAGCTCAAAAGTCTCAGATGTCTCAGCATATCTCTCTCTCAATATGTCTCTGAAAAAGACATTGATGAAGCCCTATTGGGCAAAATACTTGTCACTAAAGAGTGAAGAAATGTTCATTTCTTTCGCTACATTCTCACATCTTTTCCTGTTAATCTCAATATGTCTCTATCTCTTTTCTTCCCTCCCTCTCTGTAGAATCAGTCGTGGTTGCGGGACCCAGATGACTGTGCGTCCACTCCACTAGGGACCCCTGGCATGTCGTGTGGCCTGCCTTCACACAGCACAGACAACTGCAGCGATACGGGTACCTCTAACACACTAACTCATACACACACCTGCACAAACATACACTCATCTTTCTAATCACTTATGCTGACATAATCGACATAAACACATAAACCCATAAACCTGACATCAATAGGACATGTTAACACACACACACACACACACACACACACACACACACACACACACACACACACACACACACACACACACACACACACACATACACACATACACACATGCGTACTGTGCTAATGCCATATCTCTATTGTCCTCTGGCAGGGGATGGTTTGGATGGGGGCGTGGCCTCCCCCAGTACGGGAGAGGAGGACGAGACGGACCGAGACAGAAGGAACAACAAGAAGAGAGGAATTTTCCCCAAACTGGCAACCAACATCATGAGGGCATGGCTCTTCCAGCATTTATCGGTGAGAAAAGAGAGACAGTAGAAATAATAGTGAGAGAAGAATGATAGATAGAAGCAGAGAAAAGCAGAGGAGGGGAGCTGAGAGGAGAGGAAAGAGGGAGCGGATGAAAGGAGGAAGGGGACATCGTACAGGGTAATGCAAAACAATTAAGTTGAAAAAATAATTAAATGACAGAGAGATAATGTGTGAATAAGACGTTAAACGTTGAATAGTTCTGAACAGAGAGAGAACAATTGATGGTGAAATGTAGTAGTTCTGATAATTAGCAGTTATACTTAAAAACTCCAAAGTCATTCTCACTAATTATGACTGTTTTAGAGGAGAGAGAGAGAGAGAGAGAGAGAGAGAGAGAGAGAGAGAGAGAGAGAGAGAGAGAGAGAGAGAGAGAGAGAGAGAGAGAGAGAGAGAGAGAGGGAGAGAGAGAGAGAGATGGAGAGAGACGGAGAGAGAGAGGGAAAGAGCCATCAAATTTTACAACCATCTAAAAACAAGTGACCCCAAAACATTCCATCACACAGCTCTACAATGTCAAGAGATGAAACAAGAGAAGAGTCCCCTCAGCCAGCTGGTTCTGAGGCTCAGTTCACCAACCCAAACCAACCCCATAGAGCCTCAGGACAGCCCTCAGAAAATCTGGCCCAACCAAATCATCACAAAACAAAAATAAAAATATATCACATATTGGAAAGACACCACAAAAAATCTAAGTAAACTTCAATGCTATTTGGCTCTAAACAGACAGTACATGGTGGCAGACTATCTGAACATTGTGACTGATAGAAAACTGAGGAAAACATTGACTAGGCACAGACTCAGTGAGCACATTCTGGCTATAGAGACCGGTCGTCACAGACAAACCTGGCTGCCCAGAGAGGACAGGCTGTGCTCACTCTGCTCCAGGGGAGAGGTAGAGACAGAGCTGCATTTCCTATTACACTGTGACAAATACTCAGACCTAAGAGAATATTTCTTTCCCAAAATTATAATTCAATACAAAGAATTTGAAACTATAAATGAAGAAAAAAGTCAAATATGTATTATGTGAAAAGCCAAAATGTGCAGTTTTGGCAGCCAAATATGTGTCCTCCTGCCACAACCTGAGGGACAGCCAGTGAAAAGTGCAAAGTAATGTTGATAATATTTCCCATCTTGTTTTGTTTTGTCTTTCATACCAGGTCATGTGTCTTCTCAGTCATGTTGACACTGGTCTACTACCATTGCTTTAATGTTGTGGAGCCATTTGTGTGGGGTGTATGTGTGAGCCAAAATGATACATTTGATGATTTTATGGAATGATAATGTATGCCAAAAGCAAAGGCTAACCATGCTCCTGCTGAATCTCAACCAGTTTTGCAAATTCATAATGCCGTTGTTCTGAATGTCCCTTCGCAGCATCCATACCCTTCGGAGGAGCAGAAGAAGCAGCTGGCACAGGACACAGGACTGACCATCCTGCAGGTCAACAACTGGTCAGTACCCCCCTGATCAATAACCAATGATCAGCTCGTGTGTTTTACTACTGTACTGTGTCCCTCGTCGCCCGGTCCTTAGCGTGACCTTCACTGACCCCATCAATACTGATCAATCCATTATCACCCAGAGACCCATACGCCCTCTGTTCTAATGTGGCTTGACGGTGAACCATGAAAGGGTTTAAGTGGTTGAAAAGTGAAAGGTTAATATTCCACGCGTTAGTATTTTTCTCCATTAACTGGTGTTCTCTCCCTCTCCCGACTCTCCTTCTATTCCATCCTCCCTCTCTTTGTGTTCTCTGCTCCTATTCTCCCGCTTTTTCATATCCCCTCTGTCCTCTCCAGGTTTATCAATGCAAGACGGAGAATAGTACAGCCCATGATTGACCAGTCAAATCGCTCAGGTAATAATACCATGTTATTACCACCGTATTCCCACTCTAATGTATTGTTACTGATGTAGCTAGGTTGTATTAATACTATAGGTGTGTATTTTGAGTGAATATATGTATAGCTGATCTATATGGACATTCAGTCTAGGTGAATGATGTGGGTGTGTGTTTGGTTGACCAGGTCAAAGCGGTCCTTACAGCCCAGAGGGAGCAGCACTGGGGGGCTACGGACTGGACGGCCAAGCCCACCTGGCTCTTAGGGCAGCAGGTAAGAGACAGAGATAAGAGATAGAGATAAGATACAGAGATAAGATACTGGGCCATGTTCACTTAAGCAACAAAGAGAATAAAACGGACTCCTTTCAGTTTTTCCGTTTTAAAAGGTTTCGCTATGGTGAACTAGTGATTTATGGTCATGCCAGGAGGGCATGACCCTAGTGTTTTTACCAATCATTTGGTGCACACATTCAGTGGTAAACTGTAGTACCTACTAAAATCAATTTCTCTCCCCCCCCCCCCCCGCAGGTCTTCAGGGGATGCCGTCTCTTCCAGCAGAGTACCCCGGGGCCCTGCTGTCCCAGTCTGGCTACCCCCACGCCGGCCCGGCCCTGCACCCCTACCCCGGCCCCCACCCCGCCATGCTGCTGCACCCGCCGCCCCACCCCCACCCCGCCGATCCCCTCATAGGCCAGGGCCTGGACATACACGCCCACTAACTGAGAAGGAAGGGTGTGAAGGAGAGGGGAGAGGGGAGAGAGGGGCCATCCTGGGAGAGATGGGGGCTCACACACCCGACACACGCTAACTACGACAGCATGGCGCAGTCCAAATGTTTACATTCCCTGACCTCCACATAGTCACTCAACCCACTCAACCCACTGTCTGCAACATTCATACACTGCCCTTAACATACCACCGCTGGCCCCTCTTATACCATCAATAACATACTTACATTCCATCTCAGATGTAGACAAAGACACACACCACACTGAGCCCTTGAGTGTGAGCCAAGCCCACTTCAGGGTGGAAGAGGCGAGCGTCCTCAGCCCCTTCCCTCTCTACATACTCTATGGTGACAGTGAGCTGTCTGAATCCCAGGATAGCGCCCCTTCTAGGAGCATAGAGGAACACCCCACACGGACCACTGATCAGCCAACTTGCCTCTCTCTCCCTCCTGGCCTACTGACAAACCAAGCGGAAAGACAGGACCCATGTCGGACACACAGCTCCCGATCTGCCTGTGTCACCTTAACCTCTATAACCCTCAACGCCCCTCCTCCCAGCCTTATATGACCTCACACAGCCCAGGCTTGAAGTGTTGTGATTGGACAGGACGCCAGTGATGCACTCTGACCCCTCTCCACCTTATTTAATTTGAGTTTTTTTAGATCTATTTTTGTATTTATATGTGTGTCAGACAGACGCGACCTCACAAAAGTCCTGTGAACAGCGATCTTCCAGGGCGTCACTCTGCATGACTCTAATACAATATGAATGAGCTCAATTTGTCTCTCTCACTACCTTGGTTTGTTTAAATACGTTGGAATGAGTTGATCACTTACCTCCTTAAGATCCTGTCAGACATGAATAGTAGGGTTTACTGTGGGATCCACATCATAGGCCAAACAGTGAACACACACACACATGCACACATACACGATCCTGTCGAACCATTTCATGGTCCATGTTGTCTGCCATTGGGTTTAAGGAGGACAGCCAAAGGACTTTACACATGCTGCATCTTCCTCAGTCCCTTATGGGTCTGATCAAATAATTTATTTCCAAATGTTAATGATGAAAATTGATGATAATGATGTTACAGTTATGATTATACTTATAGTATTAAAAGCTTTCTTTTGTAAAAATGTGTGAATTACTTATTATTTGAGTTTGCCCTCTAATTATTTGCAGTTAGATGTGAAAGGTATACACAGTAGTGAAATACACAAATCGGTATTAGGTCATCTTGAAAATAGTCCTATTTTCCTGGTACAATCACATGTTGTCACTGTATGCTATTTGGCTCATTTTCAACTGATGTTTGCAGCAGCATTGTATCACCTTCTCTTCTTGTTTCTCTACTAGCCTAGCATCCTCCCTGGCCTCTCTCCCCCTCTCCTTTAGTTTAGTTCTTTGTTTGTTTTTTACTCCTCATTTTCTCTGTCTTTCCACATTCCTTCCTCATTCACTTCATACCTCCTCCCATCTGCAGGGCCATGTGCAACAAGGTTCAAATCCAAGCCAAAGTGATTACTCATTAAATGTCAAACACAATTCAAATGCATTTGGCCTGGCCTAAACCCCGCTCCTCCACCCGGCCATCCATTCAATCCCCACCTCACTCCTGTCATGTGATAGATGCAGCCTGCAGCAGGGGTCAGAGTTCATACAAGGGTCAGCAGGAAATGGCCTGGCTTTCTGACCCTTAGGGCTGACCCTAAGTCCCATCACTTATTTTCCTGTCCACACACTCATTCGCCTTGTCCATCTTGTCACGCTACCCTCCAGAAATGCTAGTCATGTCCAGCTGTAAATGTTGTCCCCAATCCGTGGACACACAGTTGGTTCATAATCTGTTGCACTGCAGGTCTATTGTTCACATCGAGCTTCCTGACCATATGCATGAGTTCATTTATGAATGTGTTCCTTTTTCTTATTATCTTGACTATGGAGCTTGAAAAGCACTTAAAATAAAATGTATTATTATTATTATTTAAACACTATGGTCCCATAAAGAAAATAATTGACTGTATGATAGTCTGAAGGAGATCTCGGAGCCAACAGACAGACAGCAGCAGTGAGATGCTATTCATACTGTTTTCACTTTATGATTGCTTTTGATAGCTAGAGTCCGTAGCCTCACACAAACACAAAATCCATTAGCTAGTGGAAATTGCATTGCATAAATGTGCCAATACTGGGAAAGAGAAGGGAGAGAGAACAGTGTGTACAGCCACAGAGCTCAGTGAGGGAAACGTATAGTGTGAAGTCATTATGACAACGAAGTCTATCTTAATAATGAAATAACCTTAAACTGGAGGAACTCGAAGGCTAGAGCAGGAGGAAATATTATAAACACACATTTTGGGGGCATACAGCTTTGTCAATATAACTGAAACCTAACCCAGATGTCTTCAATATTTGTGACAAAATTGTACAAATATAGTGAATCACAGCATGATTTTGGCAGACGTGTGTTACAGATGATTTGTGTTACATAAATGCTTTGAGGATTGTGTTTTGAGAAAGAAACCTATGCATACTCTGAATGATATAGCCATCAGTTCTGAATGAATGAAAATGTGCACGAAAAGACGAACAAATAAACTATTGGTAAGAAAATAGAAGTTTAGATGTCTGTGTGTATGTGGTTGGTTTTTAAGCGGAATGCAAAATGCTGAATGTGTGTGCGCGCACGTGTGTTTGTGTTTGTGTGTGGAGGAGGGCCTCTGTTTTATCATTAATCATTCAATTACACACCTGTCAGAGTTCAGACAAGTGGGAGAGAGCAGCGCAAAGGGAGGAGGAGAAAGAGAACGCTAGAGGAAAAGTGTCCAACTACAATGCCTCAACAAAGGGAAGCGGTTTGTGACAACGAATGAAAGAGCAGAATAGGACAATGGGACAAACAAAATAAGAGTGAAGGCCAGAGAGACAGTGACAGACTGAGCAGCTCGGTGACGTGATGTCCCATATGGAACGACCATAGTCAGAGCAGACAGGTCAGGAACGTACGATGACGCTCCACTCACTTTCATAAGTTTTCATTAAAACTCATGCAGGACGCGATGAAAAAAAGGAACCATATTATCTGTCAGCCGAAGAGGAAAACCAGAGTTTGTAGCGCCTACTGTCATTTACCACCGAGTTTAAACACTGTTTCCAGCCTGGGAACAACCGGGATGTGTAGCAGCCTGATGATGCATAAATTGGAGTAATGTTGTGAATAATTGATTGAAAAGTGTTTGGTCTTGATTCACAAATGCCTCTCATCTATTTATCACTATTAGGAGAGGCTGCCAGGCCCATTACAGCAGCTGCTCGTTAGATGTCTGTCAATCAAGGGGGAGGGGGAACACACACCAGGCACACTGATACTGGTATACATTTAGCGTGACGAACAGGTGATTGTGATATACTGTTAGTGTGAATATTCATGTTTTTCAGTATGTGTGTGTCTGTATATTGTCCTGGTGTTGCCTTGTGCTTGGATGTGCATGCACGTTGCGTATGTGAGTGGGTATCTTTGTGTGACCATCCTTTTCTCTCTTTCTCTCTCTCTGCAGCAGGACGGCTCCTACGTTTAGCTGCAGCTAGCTAGCGAATCCTAGCTTTAAATGCCCCAGGCGTCTGCCATCTGTGCGCTCGCCACCGCCATATATCTAATTTATGGCTGGAATGAATGTGTAATGTAGTCCCATGTATGCATAATACATCACGTGATCATATATGTAAGAGGTGTGTGTAGTAGATGTTAAGTCTCGCTCCCATCAGGTTTGACTGGGCTGATGAAGAGCCCAGATGTTTCTTAGACCTGGTTAAAAGATCGAAATGCAGGCAGAATGCCAGATGTCTCATTAGGCAAATTTGATTGGGTTTCTAATTTAAAATTCTGAATGAGGCGCTTCCATATGTATGAATGTATGGGAGGGCACGTGTGCGTGCGTTCATTTGCATATAAGTGTGTATATATTACAGTAGGTCCGTGTGTGCGCGCTTGTTTGTGTGACTTTGTCTATGGTAGTGGTACCATGTGTCTGTAATACATGTGCTTGTATAAATAAGGACCTGTCTGCGCCACTGTTCACTCTTTAGCATCAAAGTATTCTACTGTGCAGATGTCTATAATGCTGTCTGCAGTCTGCCGGATTACAGCATTCTAATGCATGGTCAAATAATGTAGATTAAAATAATAGAATGACAAGTTAAAATCAGAGTGCATATTACACACAACATAATACAGATCAACAGTAATTTCGTTATAGATGTTATTTCAGGCATCTCAACACATTTCTCTCCCTTTCTCAACATCCTTATGCGCTCCACTGTTATCATGCTTGACTACTAAAACCAAGACGAAACAGACAAAAAAGGTGTGGTACTGCAACCTAGTGGTCAACATGTAAAATACATCAACAGTGTTCTAACCATGGAGCCAGCCTGCTGATGGCCTAGCCTCCATCATTTGCCCCAAATTGACCATTTAATTGGCCCCACAGAGTAATTTCTCTAAGGAATGTCAATTAAAATATTACAAACGTCACAATTTGCAACACTCATGGGAAATATCTTCTACAAACAATTTAAAGCACATAATATTTCAAATGACCCAAATTCAACCTAGTCAGACCATTATCTTTGTCTTATTGGGTGTATTTCAATGCAACTGAAACCAGGAGTTGTAAAATAAATGTTTTGCTTAACACGTTTACATTACGTTTGCCAGCTAAGTGCTTGCGGCAAAGCCCAGGGTTCTAGACAGACTGGCTCCTCTGGGTCATCAGTCTCCCAATGGCAGCCCAGTCCACTCTGACCTCTGCTGACCTATCTGTGTGTCTGTCTGGTCATCTAGCTCCACTGACCTGGCACAGAGTTCCTCATGGACCCTGTGACTAACCTGCCCTTCCTCACTCTCCAAAACACACCTCCATGGTCTGACCCCTCCCTCCAAGTCCACTTCACTCCCGGCTGGATGTCCGTCCAACTCTTCTACTGTAATCTCTTTCTCCTTCCGAGGCGAGGCCTGGAGTTGTGCAGCTGGGGATCCTTGGCTCTCTGCTCTGCTACCCTCTTCCTCAGCTACCACCACCTCTGAGATTATGTGCAGTGCCTTGGCCACAACACTAGAGGGCGCCGGTAGGGCGCCAGTTACAGTTCCTGTGCCAGTTTCAGTCTCTGCATAACATAACTTCTCACTGTGCCCAGGTCTCCGGAGGGTCCTCCGATTTGTGCTGCGTCGTGACTGGTTGCAGTGCAGGGTGCGCCTGCGATGCCATTGGCTCAGCGATTGCTGGGCCTCGGTGCTGAGCTGGCGCGTGGCGAGACGAGGGCGGAAGCTGCTGATGTAGAAGAGAGAGGCATACAGGGACGTCAAGTAGTAACCTCCTGCAGAATAGAGAGACAGAGACAAATGTAGAAAGAGAGAGAAACAGACAGAAAGGGGGTTACTATAAGGTGTATGTGTCCATGTACACGTACAGTACCAGTCAAAAGTTTGGACACACCTACTCATTCAAGGGTTTTTCTTTATTTTTACATTGTAGAATAATAGGGAAGACATCAAAACTATGAAATAACACATGTGGAATCATGTAGTAACCAAAAAAGTGTTAAACAAATCAAAATATATTTTACATTTGAGATTCTTAAAAAGTAGCCACCCTTTGCTTGATGACAGCTTTGCACACTCTCTCAACTAGCTTAATGAGGTAGTCACCTGGAAAGCATTTCAATTATTAACAGGTGTGGCTTGTTAAAAGTTAATTTGTGGAATTTCTTTCCTTAATGCATTTGAGCCAATCAGTTGTGGTGTTGTTACAAGGTAGCAAAGAGAAACGACAGTCCATCCTTACTTTAAGACATAAAAGGTCAGTCAATGCGGAAAATTTCAAGAACTTTGAAAGTTTCTTCAATTGCAGTTGCAAAAAGTATCAAGAGCTTTGATGAAACTGGCTCTCATGAGGACCGCCACAGGAAAGGAAGACCCAGAGTTACCTCTGCTGTATTAGAATTAGAGTTACCAGCCTCAGATATTGCAGCCCAAACAAATGCTTCACAGAGTTCAAGTAACAGACACATCTCAACATCAACTGTTCAGAGGAGACTGCTTGAATCAGGCCTTCATGGTCAAATTGCTGCAAAGAAACCAATTCTAAAGGACACCAATAATAAGAAGAGACTTGCTTGGGCCAAGAAATACGAGCAATGGACATTAGACCGGTGGAAATCTGTCCTTTGGTCTGATTAGTCCAAATTTGAGATTTTTGGTTCCAACCGCCATGTCTTTGTGAGACGCAGAGTAGGTGAACGGATGATTTCCGCATGTGTGGTTTCCACCGTGAAGCTTGGAGGAGGTGGTGTGATGGGGCTTTGCTGATGGCTACTTTGAAGAATTTAAACTCTAAAATAAATTTTAATTTGTTTAACACTTTTTCAGTTACTACATGATTCCATATGTGTTATTTCAAAGTTTTGATGTCTTCACTATTATTATTAGAAAAATAGTAAAATGTAGAATGTAGAAAATAGTAAAAATAAAAAACCCTTGAATGAGTAGGTTTGTCCAAACTTTTGACTGGTACTGTACACTTTTCTGTGGGTCTGCATGATATGTCTGTATAATTCGTACCCTCTCCCTGCAGCTGTGTGGGGTCCAGTAGCTCCATCATGTAGTTAGTGTCCAGCTGCAGAGTGACCACATCACTACGCAGAAGCACCCAGGTCAGACACGGCAGGAAGTCATCAGCCCCATACACCACACCTGAGACAGAGGAGAGGAGGGAGTCAAAGGTCAAAGAACTCCAAACATTATCCTTAATAGAGAGAAATACCCTAACCAACGCTATTCATACACATACTGAGGCTGAGCAGGTCTACCCTGCACCACCACCCACCTGGGTTGGCATTGGCCGTCATGCTGTGGTAGATGGTCTTGCAGACCTTGAGCAGGATATGGACCTTCCTGCTGGGGGAGTAGGACTGGTGCATGGCTGACCACCTCTGCTGGATCTTCTCCAGGGTGACAGGGTCAGGGACCCCCGCCCCAGGCGTCCCTTCCAGCTCCTCCACCCCCCGGCCCTCCAGGAGCCGCTGGTTCTCCCTCAGCTTCCGCAGGCTACCGTCATGGTCCCAACAGCTCTGGAGGCAGGTGTACAGGTGGGCGCTCACAGGCTTTAGGGCCACCTTGTGTAGGGAGAGCTCCAGTATGGCATCTAATGTAGATAGAGGACAGAGATAATGGAGGATTAGGAGAGACTGAGGTGTTAGAAACCAATTCTGGAAAATGATGTAGTTGAGTATTTGTCCGTTTTGGCTTCGTAGTGCATCCTGAACTAAAGCTGAACCGTTTTTTTGTATAATAGTAGTGATATTCTGTCTTCGAACACTAATTTGTTAATGGATGGACTCACCCAGCTCCCCGTCGGGTGTGTCCGCCATACTGTCTATGAGGATGTGTATCTCAGGACAGTCCAGCAGTGTCTCTCTCAGGGCAGTGAGAGCCGTACGCACCTCCTGAAGCAGGTCCGCACCTGTCATTCCAGGGGTAAACCCAGCCCCCAGGGTCATCTCAACGAATCCCATCACTGCCTCGGCAAACAAACCACCCCTCCGCTTGCTGAGCTCCTGCACCCGCTTGGTCATCCTCTTCTGTGGACACCCCAGCCCACCAATGGCCAGGCCCACAGCCGAGAGGCGGTGTTTCACCTTGTCGGCCAAACGATGCGAGGGGTGGGGGGAGTGGGAGGGGCTGGTGACCGACTCCGGCTCCTCCTCCATGCTGCTGATTGACAGCGAGTCCATCTCCAGGGAGGGGGGGCGGAGGAGGGAGGGGGGTGGCGGTTTGGAGAGCCATACCCTGTCCTCAACCCAGGACACCCTGTGAGGGGACTGAGGGGCAGGGCTGAACAGGGGCTTGGGGTCTGAGGGGGGCCTGGGGTTGGTAGTGCGGTCCTGGGTCCATGTTCTATCGAGTGACTCAATGGAAGCATCCCTACTGGGCCTCCTCAGAACCACCCCTCCTGTTGGGGTGGGGGGAGACGGGGTAGCCTGGACTACAGGAGACCCTGGAGATAAGGAGACAAGACCAAACATATCAGTTAGTCGTTGGTTGATCTTGGCATAATGGCTCTATGATGTCTCATTAGCTCCTACAGTGAGAAGGGTGATTAATGCGGTGACATTTTTCCACAGACAGGATGGACAAGGATAATAAAACAAGGTCCAATGCAGCCATTTTTTTTTATCTCAAGATCAAATAATTTCAGCTCTTACATCATTTTCACAATTTAATTATTCCAACCTCATAGTGTGGAAATAAATATAAATCATAGGTAAATCATGTTTTTGACCACACTGGGTCTTTAACAGCAAAATCACTTTACCTGGATTATCAGACCTGGAGCTGTAGGACTCCTGCTCCATTGAGATAGCTCTCTTAGTAAGAAGGCCCGCCCCTGACCAAGGTCTTGTTGTACTCAGTCGTCTCTCACGCCTATAATTCGCTGGCCGATTAACTCGCTGTGGGCTGGTTGGTTGATGGGTCAGCCAGTCATCGCCATGCTCATGGAGATAGAGTGGGTTGATGATGCACAGAGCACCATTGGCTGCTGTCAGCTATTGAACAGAAGACACAGTTGAGAGGGAGCTTGACTATGTATTTAAAAGGCATGAATCACATCAGGATCTTTCCGAAAATTAAAAATGATTTGAATTTGATACAATGGTTTATGGTTTCAGTATTAAAGGCCATTTTTATCTCAATATCAAATCATTTCTGGAGAACAAATAAAATACCTTACTATATTAGTTTAGCATTAAAATGGTCAAAAAGAAACAAAAAAAGTTTTTTTTAGCAAAACAATCTTTCTCAATCAAGAATTTTGACAGGTCTGTCTGGGAGAGGTCTGAGTGGAGAGGGGAAGGGCCCCAAAGCAGAGGGGCCTAATGAGAGAGAGGTTATTGACAGAGAGGTTTGGTACTCTCTTTGTCATTGGTGTATTACACCTTATTCCGCCTGGTGTGGTAACCAGGCAAGCCAAAACTTAACCCATGCAAAAGTCCACACATGCATCCTGTATATGGGAGCCAGCAACTATCAGGAAATAACACTAACCACGTTTCCTTCCACAGTTTATGTGAGTAAAGTCATACCGTATAAAAAAAAAAGTAATGACAGCTTTGATGGAAACAGGAAGTTTCGGTATAATTCTTAAAATGCAGACAGATAATTTGTTTGTTCGACATGGTGGGATCTTTTAGTGTCTGTAAAATGTATTATTTGAGAAATTGCGGTGAAAATGCCTTTATGCGCAAATATTGGTATAATAACCATAATATTGAAGTAAAATCACACAATGATATGGTATGTGGTCCTCCTACTATGACTGGGGAAACCATGCCGTTTGATAGGCTACAGATTAAATACATTATGATGAGCCTCCCGAGCAATGGTCTAAGGCACTATCGCAGGGATTGAGGCATCACTACAGACCCAGGATCGGTTTGGCAGGGGGGGGGGGCTTTACTTGGCTCATAGCCTTCTAGCGACTCCTTGTGGCGGGCCTGGTGCCTGCAGGCTGACTCCAGTCATCAGTTGAGCTGTGTTTCCTCGACACATTGCTGCAGCTGGCTTCCAGATTAAGCAGGCGGGAGTTAAGAAGAGCGGTTAGGCGTGTCATGTTTCGGAGGACGCATGACTCGACCTTCGCCTCTTCCGAGCCCGTTGGGAAGTTGCAGCGATGAGACAAGATAGTAATTTGATCGCAATTTGATATCACGAAATTGGGGAGAAAATGGGGGTAAAAAAATAAATATTAATAAGTTATGATGAACTTCACAGAGTGATATAAGTGCACGGTGATGTTAATGCTCCTTTCCAATAAATAGAGAGTCTTATTCTGGTGACATGATGATCGATACTTGCCTGCCATTTGATAAATACAATTATTCTTGCTCTTATCCATAATAATCTCATCATGTAAAGTAGCCTATCCTCACTGTATCTGTGAGCTGTTGGCTAGAGCACACGTGCCAAGACCAGAGTAGTCACATTTGCTATTTAACGCAGCACTTTGTGACAAAACTATCAGTAGACTTGAAAATGCGATGGAAGCACATTGAACTTTCAATTTTTGTTCTGTACTTGAAAACTTAAGCGAAAATGTACATTGTGTGTGCACTGTCATCGCGCACTGATTTCTATCCACAACAAGTCCGTTTGGTGGAAACACAGCACTGGTGGGAAAATGTGCAAATTTTCTTTATGCAGATTCTAGAATATTCACTAATTGGAAGGAAACCTAGCTACTGATATAATTACAGTGTTAGCTTTGTAGCGGTATTTATTAGAGAGGGGCAAAGAAAGATTGTTCGGGCGCCAGGCAGGTATTAACCATGCCGAAAGGAAAAGAGTAGAATAGAGAGAGTACCACTACCAGACCCACACACATCAGCAGAAGAGACTGCCTAGAGTGCAGCCTGTTTACCAGATAGCCAGCGGAGAGAAAAGAGAACACACCCTATAAAACCCACAGCACAGGGGTAACCCCACCAATAATACCTCATACAATAATAATAATAATAATAATAATAATAATAAATGGCAGAGCAATTGAACAGCAACTTCATACCAGAAAGAACCCAGTCATCAACAGAGGATTTGCAATCTGTATTATCTTCCAGTGGAGGAGGGCAGAGGGTATGAATGTGGGGGGTGTTCATCGACACAACAAAGGCCTTAAAAATGTCCACAATCTTCTCGGCCACATGTCCTTAGTACACCCCGCCTCAATACAGTTCAAATAACAATACACAACTTTAAAGCAACCTCCCTTTTAACTAAAATGTCCACCCAAATACTTCTGGCAGGGCAATAATAGTCCAGCTCCAAGGAACTTCAATGGGAAGTGCATTAGGAAAATAGAGAGTCTGTTTCAGGGTAAAGCACTGGAATGATGGAGGGAAGAGAAAGAGATCTTAACTGTGGTCTTCAGGCGTGCAGGTGTACTGTCTGACTGTCCGATGGTTTGTTGGTTTGTAGTTTAAAGCTTCGCAACAATGTTGCTACTAATCCATGCGATCCATAACCGTCGCGGTCCCAAACGAAAACAACCACGACGTAGCGCGATCACACCGATGATTGAGTTAAATACTTTATAACTATATACGCTGAAAACAAACAAAACTTCTGCAGCATAGCACACCCAATCAAACTGTCGCGCCACCCAAGAGCTCCTCCCCAAAGAGCTGAACGAGCTGTCTTTATTTCCTCCTTCCTTACTGCTCATGCGCTCTTAAAGTGGCAGCGCACGGTGAAGGCTCCGTGCAGGATTTCGCCACAGCTTCTTCAGCTGTACAATATGACATCAAAACACAATAAAAACATATTTTTTACTGACTGCCCTGGGCCTTTAAAACCTATATAGATTTGAAAATGGACATACAGTATTCAAATGTAAGATACAACTCTTTGAATGAAGAGCAAAAGGACCTGTGACATCAGTCTGAACTGAGGTACACTGCATCTCACCTATGATGCTGAGAGTGACAATTGACTGGATAACATTACAAAGCACTAGGAGAACCCAAAGCAGACATCTGCTTTTCTGTGTGAACCACATGTCAAACCATGGCAACACATCCACTAGAGTGGGTCTCTAACTACATGTCATGTTAAAGCGGAATATAAGACAGTGAATAGGTCCCAACCTTTATAGACAAGTTATGAAGCTATGAATGCAACTGATTACCTGTATGGTGCACATGGCAGTACCAGTAGCCCTCTGAGTCATGTGATCAGGCTGGAGGTCAGAGGTGGGACACAGCCAGGATTCTATATACAAACAGACACACAAAAAGAGAGGGAGGAAAATATATGAAACATTAGAACGAGAGAAGAGGAGGTGGTCGTTGTCAAGAGGAGGTAGAGGGAGGGAGAGGAAAAAGAGGAGCACATAGAGGACAAGACGTTTGATATGAAGTGACTAGGATGGATGACAAGGAGATAGTTGTGCAGAAGGACTGAAAGGAAGATGATAAGTGGAAGAGAGCGTGGGTGAGGAAGAGGAGAGATGGAGAGGGTGAATTCAGACGTACTGGGACCCAGCTGGGACAGACTGTTGGACTGTGGCTGATCTGTTAGACTGTAGAGCCACGGAGGGATGAACAGACACACTGGCAACACGTCCCTGGGAGAGAGAGAGAGATTCATGAAATACATCAGATGCATAACTGATAAATACTGTAGTTAGTATACAGTATATACCGTAGGTTGTTGTAACTCACCTGCTCAGAGAGTAGAAGAGCACTAACTGGGCCAGATCAGAGAAGCCTAAAAATGACTGAGATAGCTGATAAGCTGAGAGAGAAGAACAACGAGGTTATTATAAGGCGTACAACAAATTTGAGATGAACTTATTTTTAAACAGGGAAGTATATCAATGTTGAGGTCTTGTCTTGCCTACCTGCACCAGTGCGTTGTATGGGGTTGTCTCTGACGTGTCCACTCTCTCCTCCAGTGACCACACACAGCAGGACGGGCTGGGAGGCAGAGTCCCTCAACACCAGGAAGCTCTGTGAAAGGAGAGAGAGAGGTGACGAGAAGCCTCATTACTCTGTGTCTGGGCGTTAGGAAACATTGACTGTGCAGAGCAGCTTCACAGAAAAGGACAAGATGGATTTACATTTTTCTGTGGAACAGTCATTCGAGGCCTAGAGAAGTGAGCAAGCCAGGCTAACCTCACACCAACGCTAACTAAGTGGCAGAGAATGTGCAAGCACAAATAACACACACATATTCAAATACATGTACGCACCAAAAACTCACAGCAAAATAAGTGAGCATGCGCACACACACGCAATAGACCTACAGACACAGTGCAGGAAGTGGGTTTGATGAACAGTGTGTTCAGGAATAGATGACTGACTGTGATAGCGAGAGACACATTGGTATGTTCACTTTGCGTCAAGTCAAAAACAAACTATAGGTATCAGCAGTTTGATGCAAGGCAAGCTATATTTAATATCAAGTTCTCTAAATATCGATGCATATCGTCAACTAAACCTGCGGAAGAGAAATTAACTTTGTTCACATCATCATTTGCAATGACTAGATAGTGCCTTCACAAAGTATTCATACCCCTTGACTTATTCGACACTGTTGTGTTACATCCTGAATTCAATATGGACTATAGATATTTATAAACTGGGTGGTTCGAGCCCTGAATGCTGATTGGCTGACAGTCGTGGTATATCAGACTGTATGCCACGGGGATGACAAAAAACATATTTTTACTGCACTAATTAAGTTGATAACCAGTTTATAATAGCAATAAGGCACCTCGGGGGGTTGTGGTATATGGCCAATATACCATGGCTAATGGCTGTGTCCAGGCACTCCGCGTTGTGTCATGCGGAGGAACAGCCCTTAGCCGTGGTATATTGGCCATATACCACACCCCTCGTGCCTTATTGCTTAAATATATTCTCACCCATATACACACAATACCCCATAATGACAAAGTGAAAACATGTTTAAAAATATTTTTGCACATTGAAAATGAAATATTGAAGTATTAAATTTACATAAGTATTCACACCCCTGAGTCAATACTTTGTAGAAGCACCTTTGGCAGCGATAACAACTGTGAGTCTTTCTGGGTAAGCCTCTAAGAGCTTTCCACACTGGGATTGTGCAACATTTGCCACTTATTATTTTCAAAATTCTTCAAGCTCTGTCAAATTGGTTGTTGATTATTGCTAGACAACCATTTTCAAGCCTTGCCGTAGATTATCTAATAGACTTCAATCAAAACTGTAACACGGTCACTCAGGAACAATTGATGTCTTCTCAGGGTAAGCAACTCCAGTATAGATTTGGCTTTGTGTTTTAGGTTATTGTCCTGCTGAAAGGTGAATTCATCTCTCAGTGTCTGATGGAAAGTAGACTGAACCAGGTTTCCCTCTAGTATTTTGCCTGTGCTTAGCTCCATTCCTTTTCTTTTTGTATCCTGAAAAACTCCTCAGACCTTAACGATTACAAGCATACCCATAACATGATGCAGCCATCACTATGCTTCGAAATATGGAGAGTGCTACTCAGTAATATGTTGTGTTGGATTTGCCCCAAACATAACACTTTTTATTCAGGACAAAGTGAATTGCTTTGTCACATGTTTTGCAGTATTAATTTAGTGCTTTGTAGCAAAAAAGATGCATGTTTTTTAATACTTTTCACTGTCATTTAGGTTAGTATTGTGGAGTAGCTGCAATGTTGTTGATCCATCCTCAGTTTTCTCCTATCACAGCCATTAAACTCTGTAACTGTTTTAATGTCACCATTGGCCTCATGGTGAAATCCCTGAGCCGTTTCCTTCCTCTATGGCAAGTGAGTTAGGAAGTACACCTGTATCTTTGTAGTGACTAGGTGTATTGATACACCATCCAAAGTTTAATTAATAACTTCACCATTATCAAAGGGATATTCAATGTCTGCTTTTTTATTTTTACACATCTACCAATAAGTGCTCTTCTTTGCGAGGGCACCTCCCTGGCCTTATGGTTGAAACTATGTTTGAAATTACATGTAATTGTGTGTGGGGGGTACAGAGATGAGGAAGTCATTCAAAAATCATGTTAAACACTATTATTGCACACACAGTGAGTTCATGCAACTTATTAAGTGACTTGTAAAGAAAATTTTTACTCCTGAACTTATTTAGGCTTGTCATAACAAAGGGGTTGAATACATATTGACTCAAAGACATTTCAGCGCTTATGTAAAAATGTCAAAAAACACAATTCCACTATGACACTATGGGGTATTGTGTGAAGGCCAGTGACAAAAAATCTCAATTGAATCAATTTTAAATTCAGGCTGTAACACAACATTTAGAAAAAGTCAAGAATAACATGTTAAGTGTTGCTCGTTCTTACAGTGCTACTGCCTATCCACATGGATAATGTGTTGGGGGGAAAAAACCTTGTTAAAGTGCTTTTCTTATCCCACCAATTCAACCTAAACCCTGACATACAGTCGTTTTTACAGTGTAATAGGATGCTGTATCCAGATACTGGATCCTCATTGTCTCACCGTACTCACTTGTCACAGAGGCTGATCTTGTTAAGAAAGGTTCCTTAAGATAGCTGGGGTTCTTTAGCAAACCGAAAATATTTTCTGCATCGATCAAATTCTACGCCACTACTCAGTTTGCTCCTCTTTCTTTCAGTCCATCTGTATCTCTCCTCTCTTACTCTCTCACACATGCAACACTTCTGCATTAATTTGCTTTTATGCAAAGTAAGGAGAACTACAAGTGCAACTCGACATGCTGTAAGTGCCTGCTTCCATTTCATCTGTAATATCGCAGCCTGTCCACATGCTAACCTAATGTACCACGGTCACCTGGAGGATAGGCCTAAGGGCCTGAATACAGAGGTCAACCATGAGGTCAGATAGTAGATAGTGGCATGGACCTACACAGTGTGTGGCCGTCCCAAATGGCAGCCTATTCCCTACATAGTGCCCTACTTTTGTCCAGAGCCATATGGGCCCTGGTCAAAAGTAGTGCACTATATATGGTATAGGGTGCCATTTGGGACGGACACACACTGTGTAGGTCCATGCCACTATCTACTATCTGACCTCATGGTTGAGGGTAGTGGGGGAAACTCACCCCAGCAGGCCGGCCCCAGAGGGCAGCATGGGCACCGTCTCTATCCCAGGGGCCCCCTGGGGCCCAGGCATCCTGACACAGTCGCAACCTGTCTAGCAGGGTCAGGGTCCTCCTTGAAACTCCATCAGTAACCTCATTCTCTGTCCTCACCGTGCCACTCACACCTCTAGAGATAATGGCACAACAAGGGGTAATTAGAGGCTCCATAATATGCTGTTACAGCATACAGGGGCGGTTTACCAGCCTAGTCCTGTACTAAAAAGCAAGTAAGATTTAAAATGCCTTTTAATCCAGGACGACGTTTAATCAGTGTCCTGGAAACCGCCACAGAGCTTGTATAAAACTGAGATCTATACCCCGTGTAGGTCCCATCCATGGGGTGGAGAAAAGATCCTCACCTGTGAGAGTCATCCTTCTTATCCTGATCTTCCAATCCCCTCATCATCCCAGACTAAAGAGGATACCACAGAAACATAGTTGTACAGAATGTTTAGTGTATGCCAACCGCAAATAGATTACGATTAAATCCAATATATCAACATTAAAGATTTTTTTTAAAGAACATTAGAAAAAAATTGCCATTTGAAAGTTATTCTGGAATAGAAGAGTGATTTAATCCTTCTTCAACACACATTTAAAGGGATAGTTCACCCAAAATACATTATTTTGTCATTAAAAAGGGTTACTTACTGTTAATAGGCCCTATATGGCTGTTTTCAAAGTAGCTGTGACTTTATGTGGCTTCCCTTCAGCCTGACAGAAACTCCACAGATCTCTTCATGTTGTAACCTTGTGCCAACAGATTGTCCTTTCACATTCTAACTACGTTGCTCAACAATTTATCTTATTGGGGAAAAATTACAGGGTAAAAAAAATCCTAATGCAGACTTCGTACCTTAGCAACATAGCATTTCGCTGTTCCGTCAGAAGTATATATTGTGTCGACGCTTTACCTGCCTCTACCACACTCGACTACACACCTTGACATTTGATGTTGCACTTTCACTTGCTCACAAGTTCTCAACTTATTTTTGTTTTCTCATTCTCTCCTCCTCCACCCCCCCCCCCCCACCCCACCCCCATGTGGTTAACCTTGCTAACACATTTAACATAGAAAGAAATTAGTCTGCTTAGCCTTTTTTTCTCAAGACCTGAATAATACTGATCTCCCTCTCTTTTACTCACAGACAAATCTGTGTGTTGCACTTTAGAGGTGAAAACACAGACAAAATGGATTCACAGACACTGCCATTTAAAAGCTGAGTCAGGGAAGTGGTGTGAGTGTGGTGGGTGAGATGGTGTGAGATGGTGAATAAAAAATGGGATTCTAAGTGTAAGTGTACAACAGTATTGTTCAAATAATGGGTACAATACACTCTACATATAAACAAACCATGCACCCTGTCACAGACAACATCAATTGTACCAATCAACATCAGTTGCACCAGCTGTGTTTGAGCTCAATGGTTAAATGTACTGTATGTGTATGAAAAATACCAAATTCAGCGGGAGACTGACACTTTATTTTGTGTTTTTACTTGTATCAAACGCAACCTTTTAGAAAGCATCGAGTTGCATTTGGTCAACACCAGAGATGTACTGCGACATCATCTCACACCACTGTGGTAACTTCCTGCTGCATCATTTGTGCTGAAATAGAAACCGTCCTACACCAACAGCTACAGGAAGTAGAGAAACTAAATGTCACAGGTACGCTTAATAGATTAAAACATTGTTAAAAATAATTATATTCAAACAATTGATAGAAACAAGCAGCACAGAAAGCAATGTCATGAAAAACAAATCCATAATTATAATTGATTATAAATAGTAAGTCATAAAATGCTATATTATACTTTTTCCCCCATTTTATTTACAGTAGTTATGTCACTGCATCAGCAGATGAATCAGATATTCATGATCTTTGTTACCCTGCCATGCCCTCTATACTTTGTCATTTCAGTCTAAAATCATCCACTATATGACTCAACAGAGCTAGTTGGCATGCTGACAGCTCAGTGTCTGTAGGTCTCTCCCTCAGAAGGAGAAGTATGATCATTCTAGTGTGTATTGCTATAAACTCCATCTGTGGGAACTGTCAAAAGACAGACCAATACACACAGTAGGAGTCAGGAGGTGGGTTTATGTCAAACAGAGGTTGGAGAGGAGAGAGAAGTTAGTAAAGTGCAAACTAAAGGGAGAAAATCCAAAACAGACAGTAGAGCACAGTCCAGGTTAATGTATGGAACTCTGCTTCCAGACTGAAGCCAATTGATGGGTTGGAGCCGGCCGGTCTCTCATTAGTTATTCTACCTCCGCCTTCCCTGACTCCGCCTTCTCAGACTCCGCCTTCTCAGACTCCGCCTTCCCTGACTCCGCCTTCCCTGACTCCGCCTTCCCTGACTCCGCCTTCCCTGACTCCGCCTTCCCTGACTCCGCCTTCCCTGACTCCGCCTTCCCTGACTCCGCCTTCCCTGACTCCGCCTTCCCTGACTCCGCCTTCCCTGACTCCGCCTTCCCTGACTCCGCCTTCCCTGCAGCTCCAGAGCTCTGATTTGTCTGTTTCTCTTCGGCTTTGCTGTTAATCTTCTCATGCTCCCGTTTCACCATCTCTTCCAGCTCCACCTTGGAGAAAGAGAGATAATGGAGAGAGGGAGTGTGAGAATGGTGAGCGAAAAAGAGGAAAAAAAAAAACTACTTTAAGATTTCAAGAACTTTCATCGAATTCAACCATCTCTGTCTCACTCTTATCATGAATGGGTCCATAGAATATGGGTATTTACTAAGCATGTACAGTATATTTACCTTCCATCCCAGTAGCTCAGCAAGTGCCAAGCATCCATCATCACATGTACTAATATGAGCCACATCCCTGAGAGAGACAAATCATAACCAATTAATATTCATCAGCAAAACTTCCAACACCATCTCCACCATCATCATTATCACTGTAGTTCAAGTGAAAGTGATAGCTTCTCGCCTGTATGCTTTCGCTGAGTCAAAGTCCATCCCTCCGCCAATGCCAATCATCCCTAATAGAGGATCTGCCTACAGGGAGACGCAGACAGACAGATATACACATTAAAATACAGAGGTGGATAGAGGAAGGAAAGTCTAATGCAAATCCAGAGGGACAGGACAGAGGACTTACACCGCCTGCTTTCTCCAGGTTAATGAGTAGTCTGGGGCAGCTGTTTGAAACCCTGCAAACACAAACATATATTCCATCACACACCATTTATGAGCTTGTTGATGCTTGAGTACATGGTTGAAGAGGACAAATGTTGAAACGCAACACTATACCAATATAGTAGTCTATCAGATAACATTATAATCATGGTTCTGTGAAGAGTCAGACAGAAAGACTCACCTGCCAACCAGAGCAGCAAAGGGCTGAACCTGCAGGGAGGTCCCCATTATAATCAGCAGATCACAGCGAGGAAAGTCCTGGAGGAGAAAAGAAACAGGAGACGACGGTAACAGGAACCAGTACTGTGCCTTTAATTATGGTTCATCACTTCATTAAGGGTGTACACACTCAAATCTGCACATTCATGGAAAAGACAGAGGCACCTAAGTAGTCTATCAAGTCAACACCCAGACCACACTCACCACGGTCATTGAGGTGAAGAACCTCTTCGGTAGATTCTCACCAAAGAAAACAATATCTGAAAATGGAGAACAAGGAGAAATCAAGTATTTTACAAAGAAAGTGTAATAAACAGGTATGAACTTTGAACTATAAGGAACTGAAAAGGGAGAGAGCATATTCAAGTAAGGAGGGATAAGAAGTAAAAGTAAATGACAAGGCAGTCACTCACCTGGTTTCACCAGATTGCTGCACTTGTCACATTTGGGGATGTCATCCGAGAAGATTTTCTCTGCGGGTCAGAGGTAAACAAGATTAGAATGCAACACTTATTTTAATAGCACGAACACCTCCTTTTAAGTGACAACTTAATTAGTATATCCATGTAAATGAGTGTCTGCCTAGGTGGTATAACAGCGTTTTGTTAAACCACCCCAGTTAGATATTACCGTACCAAATACACTAACCTTTCATCCAGTCCAAGTCGTACTCTTTGCGGCACATAAAGCTGACACAGTGTGAGGTGTAGAAGGTGCCGTGGGCTTCAATCAGGTCCTCTCCCTCCAGTCCTGCTACACGTTCCAGGGTGTCAATATTCTGCACAGGCAGAAATGGACGACCCCAATAACACTTCAATACAGGCTGTAGGTGACTAAGTCAGACACAGAACAAAGGATATGAAAGAATACCGAACCTGTGAGTAGCAGCGTTTGAGTAGCCCCTTGTCCTTCAGCAATTTGATGAAGTAGTGACATACTGTGGGCTTAACATACAACAACAATGCTGTTAGTGATACCTAAAAATACACAGGCACCTACTGCACAATTCAGGAAATTAAGTTAAGAAAATGAAAGGCCAGAAAATAAGCTAGATCCTACCTTAAATTGTCCTGGGTACAGCTCCCTGGCCAGGGCAAAGAAGGGCTCAGGGTGTTTCTGATATAGAAAGAGGTAAATCTTGAGTGGTGATAGCAGCAAAGAACAAAATAATCTGTGCAGATCGTTAGTGTAGCAAGCTAATTACTTTCTTAAGCCAAAAGAATCCAACAGAATGTTTCAGACCTTAAAGTAGTCTATCTGGAAGATAGCCTCAGGGTATGGCAAGCTGTACTTCTGCAGGTTAGCATAGAGCCCCGTGTCTGGGGAGCGGAAGTCAGGGATCCCAGCCGCTGAGGGGGACAGAGGGGCAGTGTCATCATCACAAAAGCGGTGGGTACATTATACACACAATTTAGAGGGAAATCTATTTGTATTTGGGCTAAGTGTCTTATTTGTCCACAAAACAGGCCTAGACTAATTATGTTATGTTCAGCCCACAGTTATGGAAGAGGGGGAGTTACTCACATGTAGAGATCCCTGCCCCCACCATACAGATTATGTTTTTGCCTGTGGAGGATAGAGGAGCAGAGAGAATCCTTTAACTTCCTGGATTGTACCGCTTGTTAACCAATGAAGCAGTATCACATAGTCAGGCAGTTGTAGTAACATACTTAAATATTGGTATGTTGTTCAGCAAATTATATGGCCTCAGGCTAGACAGATGATGTTATTCCTAATACAGTCTATTTTCTTGTGTTGACTAATGGCACATGTACACTAGACCTAGATGCTGACAGATGCACTGTTTGCTGGGCTACATAATCATCAACCCCTAAATGAAATGTGTACACACTGGGTTAGAAATTAATAATATACTCACATTTGCCACTTTGTATGTAACTGGCCACCCCCTCAAGAGTCAGCTCATCCAAAACCTTCTCTCCAGATATGCCCAAGGTTTTAGAGAAGAGATTGCGCAGGAAATCCACTGTACGAAATAAACAAATAATTATTCTGATGAAAATATGAGACTTTGGTGTTGACAGCAAAACCTTGAGGTTTTTGACACCTACTTTCTGTGTCCCCTGATGCCTCGCCGTCGTCACTGCTATCGTCTGACTGCTCCTAGCAGAAATCAAGAGGAAATTCAGTGTAAACATGGAAACATTAGTTTGATCAAGAACATTACAATATAATCCTTGCTTGGTTTTATGCACATCATAAGAAGCTATACATTGTATTGCATGCCAATACAGTGTCGGTGTGTCAACATGTCAATGGATGCAGAATACACAGTCTACGATTGGTGACAAGTCATGACAGGTTCTCTACTAACCGTGTGCCTGACAAACTAGTCGTGACAACTAGCTACTAGCTAGTTATTGGCTAACGTTAGCCAGCCAGGTATCCATCCATAGGGCAAGGCATGCACACACACTGACAATTCCTAACCACAGATGTAGTATTTCTTACCTCTGGTTCAGGGGTGTTGTCCTCGACCTCTTCTCTGTTAGAAGATTCTGGAAAATACGAAACAAATCCATGTCATGTTACTATTTACAAGTAGCTAACCACAATGCTGAACGCTTTAGTTGACTAGCTTTACCTAGGCAGCTAGCTAGCAATGTAGCTAGCTACATTAACTAGCTGGCTGGCTCCACTTAATTTTCAAGCAACGGCTAGTCCAAGATGAAAAAAGGTATACAGTACCTGGTACATCAGACATTTATTCGTCTAGACTAATCCTACACAGATGTGTATGCTATTGTGTGTGTTGCTCCCGTATGTTTAACTTAACTTGCTAAATATGCAAGTTGATTCGTACAGTTGCGATATGATTGTTGTTGTCCGTCGCGAATTAATTCCGTGTTGCTAACTTCCGCATAAGAACTATTCCAACAAGAAACAAGCACATGCGCACGCGTTGCCCTACTTTTGCAGATCGCGGTTGGATTTATATATTAGCCGAGCTGTTTTGTATCGTGCAAGTAAAACACAATCGGTTACATTGTCATCATTTAGCAAAGATAAGCAAATAATATCACTGAGATGACTCAATATGGTTATATGTACATGCAGAAGTAGTTTAAGCATGAGCTCATGACAGCATTTTTTTGTTACAGTATGATTGCAAAGGTATATCATGTAGTTAATACACAATTACCTCAATCTACAAAATATGTTCATCCCTCTGTTTACCTCTTGAATGGTTATTCCTATTATTCAACCGCACCTTTAAGGTCTCCTCTCCACTCTCCAGTCTCAAAGGATTATAGGATTTACATCCCTCACTTATAGTTAATAAGATTCACACACGTTTTAAAATGCTAACCATAACATCTGTCCATTTGGTTTTCTGTGTCTGCTCTATAAATGTCTGTATTGATCCAGATGTACAACACGAAGCATACTTTACAAATAAATATTGAATTGCGTCACCAATACAATGTATAATAATAATCCGTACCATCATCATATATACAGTACCACACCTACTCATTCCAGGGTTTTTCTTTATTTTTACTATGTTCTACATTGTAGAACAGTGAAGATATCAAAACTATTAAATAACACATATAGAATCATGTAGTAATCAAAAAAGTGTTTAACAAATCAAATTATATTTGAGATTCTTCAAAGTAGCCACACTTTACCTTGATGACAGCTTTGCACACTCTTGGAATTCTCTCAACCAGATTCACGAGGTAGTCACCTGGAATGCATTTCAATTAAGGTGTGCCTTAAAAGTTCATTAGTGTAATTTCTTTCCTTCTTAACGAGTTTGAGCCAGTCAGTTGTGTTGTGACAAGGTAGGGTTGGTATACACAAGATAGCCCTATTTGGTAAAAGACCAAGTCCATATTATGCCAAGAACAGCTCAAATAAGCAAAGAGAAATGACAGTCCATTAATACTTTAAGATATGAAGTTCAGTCAATACAGAACATTTCTAAAACATTGAACGTTTCTTCAAGTGCAGTCGCAAAAACCATCAAGTGCTGTGATGAAACTGGCTCTCACCAGGACCGCCACAGGAAAGGAAGACCCAGAGTTATCTCTGCTGCAGAGGATAAGTTCATTGGAGTTACCAGCCTCAGAAATTACATCCCAAATGCTTCCCAGAGGAGAATGCGTGAATCAGGCCTTCATGGTCAAATTGCTGCAAAGAAACCACTACTAAAAGACACCAATAAGAAGAGACTTGCTTGGGCCAAGAAACATGAGCAATGGACATTAGACCGGTGGAAATCTGTCCTTTGGTCTGATGAGTCCAAATTTGAGATTTTTGGTTCCAACAGCTGTGTCTTTGTGAGACACAGAGTAGGTGAACGGATGATCAATGCATGTGTGGTTCCCACCGTGAAGCTTGGAGGTGTGATGGTGCTTTGCTGATGACATGTCTGTGATTTATTTAGAATTCAAGGCACACTTAATCAGCATGGCTACAACAGCATTCTGCAACGATACGCCATCCCATCTGGTTTGTGCTTTTTGGGACTATCACTTGCATTCCAGGTAATTTTGATAGCTTAAGGAGGACAATGATGCTCAACAAATAAGTAAAACACTTATCTGTACATTTTGATTTTTTTCATCAGTGAGGTTCTACATCACAAACTAAATTGGCATCCCTCCCAGCCTGTTTGTCTGTGTGAGTGTTAGTTAAAGAGACAGAAAGAGAGTGAATACGATCAGACTGCTTGTATATGTTGTAACTTTAATGTGTTACGGAGTTAATGTTTAAGTTAATTCATTGAGCTGTATCTAAAGATATTTCTTTACAGTTATTTACATATGTAATTGTATTGGTTAGTATTGAATTACGCTTTTGACTGCAAGTTCCAGAATGCCTTGCGACAGGAAGTAGTGAGTGAACGCGCTAGTTAAGTGCAATTAACAGGTGATTTTTGGCTCCTTTGCGCTAGCAGCTTGCTGGCATTGCTCTGTAGAATCTAAAGTTGTTAAATGTAACGTGATCAAGAATTATTACTAAAAAAAGCTTTCATATCAAACCCGACGTCCCGAGTCATTACTTTGAAGATAGTTATTCTATATTTTGGTGCCGAAACCCGGGATATGACCTGCGACGAAGAAGCGGCTGAAATGGCTGAGGAGGAACGTCGGCATGAAACCGAAAGAATGAGACGAAAGCGGGGTACCATTTGAGGTGCCACAACACGGATTTTGAATCAGATTGACGTGGAAATATCCCAGTCGAATCCGGATACTGATCACTTGAGTACATTGTTGGAATTGCTGTCAGCTAAGGGGGACAGTTTGTTTGAACTTGATGGTTGAATTGAACAGTTAACGCCATTGGACGGATTGGAGGCAGAGATTGCATGCACGGAGGATTACAAAGAGCGCGTTATCATGCTGAAGAGCCGTGCACAACGAGTGATAAAGAAAAAACAGGATCTCAATCCACTAGCAGCACGGGTGAGTGACGCTAACTCCAACAGATCACAGAGACAATCAGTAAGGCTACCAAAGTTGATTATTGAGAAATTCTATGGAGATGTCAGTATGTGGCAGGAGTTTTGGAGTCAGTATGAGACTGCTATTCACAACAATGATTTACTGTGTAATAAAGAGAAGTTTACCTATCTGAAAACATATCTCACTGGACCAGCTGCAAAGGCAGTAGCAGGACTGATGTTAACAGACAGCAACTATGATGATGCAATCGCTTTGTTTAAGAGCAGATTTGGAATGAAAGATCTTGTGATTAGTGCTCATATGTCAAAGCTGTTGAATCTCACCCCTGTGAAGAAATCCTCTGATCTAAATGCATTGAGGCAGCTATATGATGAATGTGAAATTCAGATTAGGAGCCTGGAATCACTGGGTGTAGTGTCAGAAACCTATGGAAGCCTACTATGCCCAATCTTACTGCAGATGATTCCAGAGGACATAGCTCTTGACTATAGTCGTCAGAGGGGAGTAGATGATGAATGGAAAGTGCCTGAGATTATCAGTTTCCTACAGAAGGAGGTTCAGAGCAGGGAGAGAGCGCTACAAATGACAAGATCATGCAACCAACAGAAAGAGAGCAAACCATGGAACAAGTCATGCTTCTCCAATGAAATGAAAACAAAAAGACCCAACATGCCCTCTGCTGCAGCACTGCATACAGCCAGCCAGAAGGAACAAAACTGTCTATTCTGTGACAGTGCAGACCACAAATCAGAAAACTGCCCTGACCACAATATTGCTGCACGCAAAGAGAAACTAAAGAAAATGGGAAGATGCTTTGTATATTTAGGACAGAGACACATAGCAAAATTCTGTAAGGTCAAAGATGTGTCATGTGCAACATGTGGAAGCAGACATCACATTGCTGTGTGTACCGGTAAGAGAAGTGAGGTGCAACCCCCTACTGTTTCTGCAGATGCTGTTGTTTCCTCAGTTATTCCCCATTCAGTGAAGATGAAACCAGATGGTCAGAACACTGTGTTGCTACAAATGGCAAAGGCATGGGTAGAAGGCCCATCGGGCAGGAAGATAGCTCGTTGCTTACTAGATGGAGGCAGTCAGAGAAGCTTCATACATGAAAACCTTGTGAAGGGCTTGAAGCTACCAGTAATCAGACAAGAGGCACTCACTCTTCACACGTTTGGCTCCTCTGCCCCAGCAACGTCCCAACGCAACACAGCGAAAGTCATCTTGGAGAATGTCTGGGACAAACAGCAGAGAATAGAGGTAGAGGCAATTGAAACCCCACAAGTGTGCACAGCTGTGATGAAGGTTCCTGGTGAACAGATTCAACATGAGCTCAATAGAAAGGGACTGCAGCTCGCAGACTTTCCAGGAGATGACAATGATCCTGAACTCTCTGTCCTGATAGGAGCAGACTACTACTGGCAGATAGTATCAGGCAGAGTGGAGCGACTGACGGAGACCCTGGTTGCTTTAGAGAGCACCTTTGGATGGTTGGTGCAGGGACCCGTGTTAATGTCAAGTGTCGCCGAGGCAACTTGCATGTTCATCCCACTTGATGAAGACACACTAGTCTCCAAACAACTGCATGCATTCTGGGAGCTTGAGTCTCTGGGTATTATAAGCGAGAAAACACAGAACCCAGAGGAAACCGAGGCTCTACAGAGGTTTGAGGAAACAACCACCTTCAAAGATGGTCGATACCACGTGGAGTTGCCATGGAAACGAGAAATGCCAGAACTCAAAGACAACTATAGAATCGCCAAGAAACGGTTTGAAGGTCTGAAGAAAAGACTGAAGAAGGATGTGACGTTGTACAGCAGATACAATGAAGTGGTAGAGGACTACTTACAACAGGATATGGCAGAGGACGTGCCCAAGGACAACGCATCAAGTGCAGACAACGTAAAATACTACTTACCTCACCATGCAGTACTGCGAGAAGATAAGGTGACAACAAAACTGAGAGTGGTGTTTGATGCCTCGTCCCATGAAGATGGCTGTTCATCCCTCAATGACTGTCTACTCACAGGACCGAACCTGAATCCGAATCTGCTCAGCGTTCTGATAAAGTTCAGACTACATGAGATCGCATTCATGGCAGACATCAAGAAAGCTTTCCTGCAGATATTCCTAGCAGAGAGAGACTGAGACGCCGTGAGATTTCTATGGCTCACAGGCCCACCAAGGGGAGAAAATGAAGAGGAGCTGCGTGTGCTGAGGATGTAGAGTGGTATTTGGAGCTTCCCCAAGTCCATTTTTGCTGGCAACTACAATCAGGAAGCACCTGAAACAATATGAAACAGAACAACCAGAAGTTGTAGAGATACTGAGAGAGTCACTCTATGTAGATGATTTCATTGCAAGTTCACGCAATGTTGAAGAGGCTTACCTTGTGACAACAACTGCAAAGCGAATGCTGTCGATTGCAGGCATGGACCTCTGCAAGTGGATGACCAATTCTCCTGAATTGAAAACAAAATGGGAGGAGAGTACGACAACTGAGCACCCATTGACGCTAGAAACACAAGGATTAGTGCTGAAGGTTTTAGGTTTAGTATGGAGACCGGAAACAGATGACTTTGTTTGACCTCAGGCCGCTACTGAGCATTCTAAAGGAAAACACAAAGAGAAGTGTTCTACAGTCGTCTGCACGTATCTTCGACCCTCTTGGTTTCTTAACTCCCTTCACCATCAGGGTCAAGTGCATGTTCCAGGAAATGTGAGAGAGGGGACTCAGCTGGGACGAAGAATTACCACCTGATCTGACACGAGAATGGCAACAGTGGTATTCAGAACTACCCCAGTTACACCAGCTCACCATACCAAGGTGGTACAGAACAAACATGCGGCCACAGAATAGCCACACTCTGAAACTACACGTGTTCTGTGATGCAAGTGAAAGGGCTTACAGTGCAGTAGCTTACTTGCAAGGTGAATCACAAGGCAGGGAAACAACAAGTCTAGTCGCATCCAAGTCCAGGGTAGCCCCACTCAAGAAAATGACGCTACCACGCCTGGAGCTCATGGGAGCTGTGATTGGATCGAGACTCGCAAACAACTTGATAACCACACTGAAATTGGAAGAAAAACAGATCCAAATGTGGACAGACTCGATGATCGTGCTGCATTGGATTTGCAGCTCAGCTCAGAAATGGAAACAGTTTGTTGCGGAAACAGTTTGTTGCAAACAGAGTGACGGAGATTCAGTCCTTGACCAATCCAGAGTCATGGTCACATATTGAAGGGAAAACTAATCCAGCTGACCTCCCTACAAGAGGACAAACAGTTCGATACTTGACACAGAGCGAGCTATGGTGGAATGGACCCAGAATTCTGACATCACCCAATCAGTCCGAAGAGACTGATGATAACAAAGTTCCGGAAGAGGTAAATACAGAACTCAAGTCCAGTTGCTGTACAACTCGCAGCAAACACAGACATCACTGAACCTGTGTTGGAGCTTGAAAGGTACAGCAAACAGAAAAGAGTGTTCATAGTCACCGCCTGGATAAAGAGATTCATAGCCAATGCTCGTACAACCATAAAGATGCAAGGTGAACTGACTGCTGACGAACTGTTCGATGCAGAAAAGTACTGGATTAAGGAAACACAACAACAGAGTTCTGGAGCAAGAGACACTCTAGTACAAATCAGAGAGCGATACTGGATCTTGCGTGCTAGGCAGCTAGTCAAGAGCACAGTGGCAAGATGTATAGTGTGCAAAAGATTCAAGGCAAGAGCCGGACAGCAGGTCACTGCGCCTTTACCAAAAGACAGAATAACTGAATCGCCACCATTTGAAGTCACAGGTGTGGATTTTGCAGGACCGCTCTATGTGAAAGAAAATGGGTCTGTGAAGAAGTCATACATTGCACTGTTCACTTGCGCTGTAACCAGAGCAGTGCATTTGGAACTGGTCTCAGATCGGTCAACAGAGAAATTCCTGTTAGCTCTAAAAAGATTCATCTCAAGGAGAGGATTATGCAAGGTAATCTACTCAGACAATGCAAAAACGTTCAAGAGAGCTGATCAGGACTTGAAAGAGCTGTGGAAGGCAATCGAAGAACCCCAACTTTTGGCTTTCTTCTCAGAAAGGGGCATCACCTGGAGGTTCATCGCCGAGCGAGCAGCCTGGTGGGGTGGATTCTGGGAAGGACTTGTCAGGTCAGTGAAAACATGCCTGCGAAAGGTTCTTGGGAGAGCTTCACTCAACTTTGAAGAGATGTGCACAGTCCTGACAGAGGTTGAAGCAATTCTAAATTCTAGGCCTCTGACCTTCGTGCACAATGAAGTGGATGAACCACAACCCCTGACCCCAGCACACTTCCTGGTGGGTAAACGACTAACCTCTTTGCCTCCAAAGCCATTTCCAGCTGACACTCAGCACCCAACGCTAAACAAGGAGGACATGACACGCAGATGGAAGTACAGGCATAGACTTGTGACCAGCTGCAGTTGGCGAAGAGACTACTTGCTGGATCTAAAGTCAGCACACCGCTGTGATACACCACAGCCCACCCCACTGAAAGCGGGTGACGTTGTACTCATAGGAGAAGATAACACACCCAGACAAACCTGGAAACTAGGAAAGATTGAGGAACTGTTTCCAGGCCGAGATGGCCTAGTTAGATCATGTTCAGTTCGTATTGCTTCAGGGACTTTGTTGAGGAGACCTATTCAGTTGATATACTGCCTAGAGATCTAGATGAACACAGTTGTTCATCGGGGGGGGGAGGATGTTGTAACTTTAATGTGTTAGAGTTAATGTTTAAGTTAATTCATTGAGCTGTATCTAAAGATATTTCTTTACAGTTATTTACATATGTAATTGTATTGGTTAGTATTGAATTACGCTTTTGACTGCAAGTTCCAGAATGCCTTGCGACAGGAAGTAGTGAGTGAACGCGCTAGTTAAGTGCAATTAACAGGTGATTTTTGGCTCCTTAGCGCTAGTAGCTTGCTGGCATTGCTCTGTAGAATCTAAAGTTGTTAAATGTAACGTGATCAAGAATTATTACTAAAAGAAGCTTTCATATCAAACCCGACGTCCCGAGTCATTACTTTGAAGATAGTTATTCTATAGTATGTGCATTTGTCACCATGCCCAAATTTAATTGTGCCTCTCCACTTCTCTAGTCTGTCTTTGAGGTCCTGACTTTATCTGTGTCTAGGCCTCTATCCGTGTCCGGGAGTCTGTCTGTGTGGGGCTGTAGGTCAGGCTGTGGTCGTACACAACAGCAGTAACATGGCAGTGAGGAAGCATCTCCTCCAGCAGGATGGCGACCAGCCCAGGGTTCTGGAGCCTGGGGAGGGAGGACACATCCAGCCACCGCAGACCCCTGATACAAACCTTCCTTCTCTTCCTCTTGTGTATCAATTAATGAAGTTAAGGAGTCCATTGACCCCTATATATACATATGCTAATATATCTTAGGCAACTGCCATGAGGAGGTGCATGGACATTTGAGTGATTTTGTCTCTTTCTCAATGAATCTTCCCTTGATTCCTTGTGTCCTCTCTCCTCACCTTCTTCTCAAAACACATGGGAGGAGAAGGTCCAAAGAGAGGGACCTTGTATTTTTTTCCTACAATACATTTTAAGGACAAAGCAAGTGGGTGAGTGTACCTCAGCTTCTGCAGTGTGGCCAGGCCCCCCACAGAGATTCAGGGACAGTTGGAAACGTCCAGCTCCTCCAGTGTGTCCTGGGAGATATGGAGGCGGGACAGGAACCAGTCATCCACCACAGCGCAGCCACTCACAGAGAGAGTAAGCAGCCCCAGCTGTATATATGTGTGAGAGAGAGAGAGGTTACGTTTTACAGCACAGAGCAGTGGTTCACAAACTTTTCCATTCCGGGGATCACCAACTCACTGCCGAAAGCTTGAGGACCACCATCCGCGGGAGTCATCATGCGGTCAAATTTAGAGTACATTTTATCAGTGAATGTAACAGAATAAAGGCCTATTATACTTTTTAGAATCAATTTTCATTGTGAAAAGTAATGTAACATTTCGTATAATACCATTAATACTCCCAACTGTTATTTCTTGTTTTTTTAAAACCTGTGGGAAAACAGGTTGAATACCACTGGCATAGAGTACAGTAGTGGCCAAAAGTTTTGAGAATAACACAAATATTAACTTCCACAAAGTTTTCTGCTTCAGTGTCTTTAGATATTTTTGTCAGATGTTACTATGGAATACTGAAGTATAATTACAAGCATTTCATAAGTGTCAAAGGCTTTTATTGACAATTATATGAAGTTGATGCAAAGAGTCATTTGCAGTGTTGACCCTTCTTTTTCAAGACCTCTGCAATCCGCCCTGGCATGCTGTCAATAAACTTCTGGGCCACATCCTGACTGATGGCAGCCCATTCTTGCATAATCAATGCTTGGAGTTTTTCAGAATTTATGGATTTTTGTTTGTCCATCCACCTCTTGAGGATTGACCACAAGTTCTCAATGGGATTAAGGTCTGGGAAGTTTATTGGCCATGGACCCAAAATATTGATGTTTTGTTCCCCCGAGCCACTTAGTTATCACTTTTGCCTTATGGCAAGGTGCTCCATCATGCTGGAAATGGCATTGTTTGTCACCAAACTGTTCCTGGATGGTTGGGCGAAGTTGCTCTCGGAGGATGTGTTGGTACCATTCTTTATTCATGGCTGTGTTCTTAGGCAAAATTGTGAGTGAGCCCACTCCCTTGGCTGAGAAGCAACCCCACACATGAATGGTCTCAGGATGCTTTACTGTTGGCATGACACAGGACTGATGGTAGCGCTCACCTTGTCTTCTCCGGACAAGCTTTTTTTCTGGGTGCCCCAAACAATCGTAAAGGGGATTCATCAGAGAAAATGACTTTACCCCAGTCCTCAGCAGTCCAATCCCTGTACCTTTTGCAGAATATCAGTCTGTCCCTGATGTTTTTCCTGGAGAGAAGTGGCTTCTTTGCTGCCCTTCTTGACAACAGGCCATCCTCCAAAATCTTCGCCTCACTGTGCCTGCAGATGCACTCACACCTGCCTGCTGCCATTCCTGAGCTAGCTCTGTACTGGTTGTGCCCCGATCCCGCAGCTAAATCAACTTTAGGAGACGGTCCTGGCGCTTGCTGGACTTTCTTGGCCGACCTGAAGCCTTCTTCACAACAATTGAACCGCTCTCCTTGAAGTTCTTGATGATCCGATAAATGGTTGATTTAGGTGCAATCTTACTGGCAGCAATATCCTTGCCCGTGAAGCCCTTTATGTGCAAAGCAATGATGACGGCACGTGTTTCCTTGCAGGCAACCATGGTTGACAGAGGAAGAACAATGATTCCAAGCACCACCCTCCTTTTGAAGCTTCCAGTCTGTTTATCGAACTCAATCAGCATGACAGAGTCATCTCCAGCCTTGTCCTCGTCAACACTCACACCTGTGTTAACTAGAGAATCACTGACATGATGTCAGCTGGTCCTTTTGTGGCAGGGCTGAAATGCAGTGGCCATGTTTTTTAGGGATTCAGTTAATTTGCATGGCGAAGAGGGCCTTTGCAATTAATTACAATTCATCTGATCACTCTTCATAACATTCTGGAGTATATGCAAATTGCCATCATACAAACTGAGGCAGCAGACTTTATGAAAATTAATATTTGTGTCATTCTCAACTTTTGGCCACGACTGTACATAAATAAAAATGCATATAAACCAAAATGCAAAGTTACCCATGAATATTTATGAAGGGTAACTTGCTTATTGATCCTGCATTGTAAAATAAATACAAATCCCCACCCCCCCAGACATGAGTAAAGTGGTATATACCCAGGTTTTCCAGGCCTGTGTAGTTAATGAGTGTGTTGCTGACATCCACTTCCTCTATGGCGCTGTCCCGGCGGTTCATGATATCCCAGTTGAACTTCCCTCCTCTGTCTGATCGGAACCACTCTGACTGTCATGCAAACTTGGAGGGACAACAGACTAGTCATCACTAACAACAAGTGAGCGACACAGTGATCAGCAAATAGAACAACAACAAAAAACATCCAAATGCACGACAAAAAAAGCACACTAATACTCACCAACAGGTCAAAAAGGGGGCATGAACAGGCAGTTATGGGCAGCCCAAAATGGCATAACAGTTACCTGAATCCTCCCTTGAGGCTAAGGATGTAATAAGCAGCTGCAACGTTGTCCACATAGTTCTGCTGGGTGTAACCATAGAAACAGTGAGGGTAAAGAAACAGGGGTTGGGCTGAGGGCAATGTTTATGGAGTTGGGACAGTCAGTTCCACTTCGCTCCCTACACATTCGCCTTAGCCCTAACCCTTCATTGCATGCAGATCTAAAGGGTCTGGATAGAAAAAGCAGCGTTGGAGCGTCCACCATTTTGCTCACCAACGCCTTACAGATTGTGCATTGAAGGGTAATGCGCAAGGGGGAGGGATAGGGAACGATTTGGGACCGGAAGATAACACACATTAATCTTAGACCATGGCGTGCTGATAGAAATGCATGTAGCTAGAATAATCTGTGTGTTTTCCTGTTACACATACAAATTCTTCTGACGTAGACCTCGGTTCTTGAACCAGAAGTTCCAGCTGAGGAGAGTCTCGATGTCATGGAAATGCTGGCTCAGGAAGAGGAGGAGCCTGGCTTGTAGTGAGGGCGGAGCCACAGGGATAGAGCTCGCGTAACGCGATGTGGCGACCAAGAGGGTCACCTGACTACAGCTTCGCCGCATCAACTGACAGACAGATACAAAGGACATGGACAGTGAGAAAGAAGAGAGACAAATGCACAATGCAAAGGAGAGGGAATCTACTAGGCATGTTGATATGCTGTAACCATAAACCCAAGAGTGGTGAGAGGAGTGCTTTAGTTTGCACCTCCACTCTCATCCGTGTGTGATGTCGCATTATTTGGATTTGGACTTCATAGATCAGTTCCTGTTCCCGTTCCTGGAGGGCCGCACGTGTGTGTAGAGTTTTGCACTCCAAAAATGTTTTGTTGTTGATTTGATTAGCTAGTTACTTTTCAGCTCTCAACGGCCCACCCTGCTCTAGTGTGGAGGACCAATCATATCACTCGATCCCCAAAAGTATATGATTAGACATCACATCTATTTTATTGATCATCTTGAAAAATGTGACAGGTAGGACCTTTCTAGACGTCCACCACTAATTTGTCTGTGACACTATAAAACAACATTTGAGCAGGCAGAGGTGAGAAGACCATTTCACTGGGGTCATAGCTACGTGCTATGTGCGAGGAAAGTCTAACAAAAAGTCTCACAAAAAGTGCAACTGGTGATTTCACCAAATTATACGTTGTACATCCCTTGCCTTCAAGAAGCTATTGTAATTTGACACCAAGGTATGTCGTGATTTAGGCCTTTCCATAATAAATGAGGCCTGATGCGCCATCATCACAGATATTGTTGTTGTTGAATCATTCTCTTTGGCAATAGCACTAGACATTCTGTGAATCTGTTTAGTCTCTGCCCTCTCCTCTCAATGTCTCCTACCTAGACCACAGCCCAAATAACTTGAAGAATGACAGTAAGGTAAGCTATTTTTAACCGTCTGAGAGAAGGTCAGTCCCTCTAGATTCATTTTAGGATATGGAAATTGGTGGATCGGTTAATCATTCTGTAGTGCAGGACTGTAGGTGTGTTGAGTGAATGATTTTAGAAAGTATGACTGGGGAATACAGGCAACATGAAGAATTGAGAGTTGCAGTAACTGAAAGAGACTGATATAATAGCCTAAGTAAGAATGTAAAAGGGAGGCAACATCTCCCCTGTCTCATTCCAATCCATTTATTCCACAATCCCATTCTCCCAATGGCTTCTCTCCATCTCCCATCCTCCCCATTTCCACATACGTTGCCAGCATAGGAGAAAAACACGTCTGACAGATGAGGGGACGGCTCGATACATGGAAGAAACACTAACATCCCCTTCGTCTCTCCTCCTCTCTTCTCCCAGGGTCCACTGGGGCAGCTCCGGACCAACAGACGGCTCTCCCCTGTTGTCACTGGCAACTAGCAAATAAGATCAGCCTCGCTGGTGATTTACTCAGGTGTTGATTATAGAGGGAGAGAGATGGGAGGTGGAGGGATAGCGGTAACAGTTTACTATGGTGGGTGTACTTAAGGCATTCATAACACCTTTATGAAACCACGATCCCTTCATGAATGTTGTAGTATCATTCACAACAACCTTCATACTCAAAACCCCTTATGAATGTTGTTGAATAAAGAGTCGTGAAGGTTGTCATGAATGATACAGCAACACCCATAAAGGTGTTATGACTGGTTTCATGAGTGTGTAATGTGTACCCCCCTATAAAGTAAAGTGTTACCCAGAAGACTGTTAGAAAAGCATCAAATTCATTGAGAGACAAGGCAGTGTCAGTTGCACGTGATCTAAAGCCCATCATGGAGGATAAAGTGTGAATGGATTTCTAATCAGTGAATTGATGAATAGATGGGTGGGTTGTTGGAATTGAACTACTGTGGCAGATGGACCAGGAGGAGGTGGTATAGAGAGTATAGACTTCGGGGAGTAGCCTAGTCTCTGTGAATGTCTGGACATGTCTACAGACTATTGGGAGACGGTGCAAATTCAAATCTGGACCTTGAAACCAGTTTCACTGCTTTTTTCCCCCATTCTTCCCCTAATATGCGATTGATATAGAGCTGGGACACCAAGGTGTGTGCAATTCATAATCAGGTAGAACAGAAAACCATAAGTAGTCCTGACCTCATAGGGTACAACCCCCCCCCCCCCCGGTGTATGTATCCTATACTCAGTCAGCATTGCATCTTGATACACAGAACATGGATTTCATGGCTAATTGAGGTTAGACAGTAGTTCTCCTCATAGATTATGCATGTGTGAACTACACATTGACACGTCCAGGTTACTTACTAGTCTCCAAAGCACTGGAGCATGTCTTCAATGTATTTTATTTACTGTTTATTCTGTGTTTTTGTTTATGTATGCATTTGTATGTTTTTTATAGTATCCTTTTTAAAATGTGGACTGTGGGATTGCAGAGATGACAGTTGTTAATGAATGTGTTATTCACTCACACCTCGAGTGCATACTTGTTATTTCTTCATTGCCCAAGAAAATTCTGCACCAAATGTCCAACGAGAAATTGTGTCATACAGTGCTTAATAGAGTTTGTAGATCAAATGTCACAGAAATCATTATTGGAAACATGAGAGTGCCATTCTCTGAATGCCTACTCAAAGGTTTCAAAAAGATCCACTGATCCAATTAGTGTAAAGCGGGCTGGAAAAAGCTGTGATCGTTGTGCCTCTCTTTCCAGCCCCAGGAAAGGGGGAGCAGAATGGGTATGAGTGGTGGATTGTGCCACTGCCTGCCTGGGAAGGAAGTCTATGGCTTCATAATGGCGGCCTGTGAGGTGTGTTGTTTTAAACCTCCCATAAGGTCACAGGGAGGCTGTAAATCTAAATCACAGCTTGAAAGATTGACAGCATGCGTGCCGCAATAGTAGTTCAGTCATGTGCATCCAGTTACCTCCTTCCATTGGAGGACAGAGAGTACCGACTGGCCACGTAGGGGGATAGGATGCACACTGTACGTGATACAGTACACACACACTCACACTCACACTCACACACACACAAACAATATGTCTGGTTGTTTCTCAGTGTGTTGGATGTTATTGATGCTGTTATTGAATGTCATGCAATCTATGCGTAGTGGGTGCGGAGTCAGGCGCAGGAAGCAGAGGGTAAAGAACAATGTTTTATTCCGGCGCAGGGGATATGGTCACGCCAAAACACCAGGCGCAAATAACAAGACCGGCCCAAAACCAGGACCCAACCAGTCCGGAGGGAAAACAAAGGAAATCGCACAACCACAAACATGAACAGAGGAAAAATAAGCCCGCACAAAGAGCAGGCGGCGGGCATTACCGGCTTAAATAGCCCAACTAAAACCTAAACAAGAAACAGGTGTAACCAATAAGACAAAAACAACAGAAAATGGAAAAAGGGATCGGTGGCAGCTAGTAGAACGGTGACGACGACCGCCGAGCACCGCCCGAACAGGAAGAGGAGCCACCTTCGGTGGGAGTCGTGACATTGAAGCTTCCCATCATTAGCCCTGACAAATTGAAAACCCTAGTCATTGGCGACTCCATTACCCACAGTATTAGACTTAAAACGAATCATCCAGAGATCATACACTGTTTACCAGGGGGCAGGGCTACCGACGTTAAGGCTAATCTGAAGATGGTGCTGGCTAAAGCTAAAACTGGCGAGTGTAGAGAGTATAGAGATATTGTTATCCACGTCGGCACCAACGATGTTAGGATGAAACAGTCAGAGGTCACCAAGTGCAACATAGCTTCAGCGTGTAAATTAGCTAGAAAGATGTGTTGGCATCGAGTAATTTTCTCTGGCCCCCTCCCAGTTAGGGGGAGTGATGAGCTTTACAGCAGAGTCTCACAACTCAATCGCTGGTTGAAAACGTTTTTCTGCCCCTCCCAAAATATAGAATTTGTAGATATTTGGCCCTCTTTCTGGGACTCACCCACAAACAGGACCAAGCCTGGCCTGTTGAGGAGTGACTAACTCCATCCTAGCTGGAGGGGTGCTCTCATCTAATCTACCAACATAGACAGGGCTCTAACTCCTCTAGCTCCACAATGAAATAGGGTGCAGGCCAGGCAGCAGGCTGTTAGCCAGCTTAGTGGAGTCTGCCACTAGCACAGTCAGTGTAGTCAGCTCAGCTATCCCCATTGAGACCGTGTCTGCGCCTCGACCTAGGTTGGGCAAAACTAAACATGGCAGTGTTCGCCTTAGCAATCTCACTAGAATAAAGACCTCCTCCATTCCTGCCATTATTGAAAGAGATCGTGATACCTCACATCTCAAAATAGGGTTACTTAATGTTAGATCCCTCACTTCAAAGTCAGTTATAGTCAATGAACTAATCACTGATCATAATCTTGATGTGATTGGCCTGACTGAAACATGGCTTAAGCCTGATGAATTTACTGTGTTAAATGAGGCCTCACCTCCTGGTTACACTAGTGACCATATCCCCCGTGTATCCCAGAAAGGCGGAGGTGTTGCTAACATTTAGGATAGCAAATTTCAATTTACAAAAAAAAAACCTATGTTTTCGTCTTTTGAGCTTCTAGTCATGAAATCTATGCAGCCTACTCAATCACTTTTTTATAGCTACTGTTTACAGGCCTCCTGGGCCATATACAGCATCCCTCACTGAGTTCCCTGAATTCCTATCGGACCTTGTAGTCATAGCAGATAATATTCTAATTTTGGGTGATTTTAATATTCACATGGAAAAGTCCACAGACCCACTCCAAAAGGCTTTCGGAGCCATCATCGACTCAGTGGGTTTTGTCCAACATGTCTCTGGACCTACTCACTGTCACAGTCATACTCTGGACCTGGTTTTGTCCCATGAAATAAATGTTGTGGATTTTAAAGTTTTTCCTCATAATCCTATTGGACCACCATTTTATTACGTTTGTAATTGCAACAAATAATCTGCTCAGACCACAACCAAGGAGCATCAAAAGTCGTGCTATAAATTCTCAGACAACCCAAAGATTCCTTGATGCCCTTCCAGACTCCCTCTGCCTACCCAAGGACATCAGAGGACAAAAATCAGTTAACCGCCTAACTGAGGAACTAAATTTAACCTTGCGCAATACCTTAGATGCAGTTGCACCCCTAAAAACTAAAAAACATTTGTCATAAGAAACTAGCTCCCTGGTATACAGAAAATCCCCGAGCTCTGAAGCAAGCTTCCAGAAAATTGGAACGGAAATGGCGCCACACCAAACTGGAAGTCTTCCGACTAGCTTGGAAAGAAAGTACCGTGCCGTATCGAAGAGCCCTCACTGCTGCTCGATCATCCTATTTTTCCAACTTAATTGAGGAAAATAAGAACAATCCGAAATATATTTTTGATACTGACGCAAAGCTAACTAAAAAGCAGCATTCCCCAAGGGAGGATGGCTTTCACTTCAGCAGTAATAAATTCATGAACTTCTTTGAGGAAAAGATCATGATCATTAGAAAGCAAATTACGGACTCCTCTTTAAATCTGCGTATTCCTCCAAAGCTCAGTTGTCCTGAGTCTGCACAACTCTGCCAGGACCTAGGATCAAGAGAGACACTCAAGTGTTTTAGTACTATATCTCTTGACACAATATTGAAACTAATCATGGCCTCTAAACCTTCAAGCTGCATACTGGACCCTATTCCAACTAAACTAATGAAAGAGCTGCTTCCTGTGCTTGGCCCTCCTATGTTGAACATAATAAATGGCTCTCTATCCACCGGATGTGTACCAAACTCACTAAAAGTGGCAGTAATAAAGCCTCTCTTGAAAAAGCCAAACCTTGACCTAGAAAATATAAAAAACTATCGGCCTATATCGAATCTTCCATTCCTCTCAAAAATAAATAAAAAGCTGTTGCGCAGCAACTCACTGCCTTTCTGAAGACAAACAATGTATACGAAATGCTTCAGTCTGGTTTTAGACCCCATCATAGCACTGAGACTGCATTTGTGAAGGTGGTAAATTACCTTTTAATGACGTCAGACCAAGGCTCTGCATCTGTCCTTGTGCTCCTAGACCTTAGTGCTGCTTTTGATACCATAGATCACCACATTCTTTTGGAGAGATTGGAAACCCAAATTGGTCTACACGGACAAGTTATGGCCTGGTTTAGATCTTATCTGTCGGAAAGATATCCGTTTGTCTCTGTGAATGGTTTGTCCTCTGACAAATCAACTGTACATTTCGGTGTTCCTCAAGGTTCCGTTTTAGGACCACTATTGTTTTCACTATATATTTTACCTCTTGAGGATGTCATTCGAAAACATAATGTTAACTTTCACTGCTATGCGGATGACACACAGCTGTACATTTCAATGAGACATGGTGAAACCCCAAAATTGCCCTCGCTAGAAGCCTGTGTTTCAGAGATAAGAAAGTGGATGGCTGCAAACTTTCTACTTTTAAACTAAGACAAAACAGAGATGCTTGTTCTAGGTCCCAAGAAACAAAGATATCTTCTGTTGAATCGAACAATTAATCTTGATGGTTGTACAGTCGTCTCAAATAAAACTGTGAAGTACCTCGGCGTTACTCTGGACCCTGATCCCTCTTTTGACGAACATATCAAGATTGTTTCAAGGACAGATTTTTTCCATCTACGTAACATTGCAAAAATCTGAAACTTTCTGTCCAAAAATGATGCAGAAAAATGTATCCATGCTTTTGTTACTTCTAGGTTAGACTACTGCAATGCTCTACTTTCCGGCTACCCAGATAAAGCACTAAATAAACTTCAATTAGTGATAAACACGGCTGCTAGAATCTTGACTAGAACCAAAGAATTTGATCATGTTATTCCAGTGCTAGCCTTTCTACACTGGCTTCCTGTTAAGGCTAGGGCTGATTTCAAAGTTTTACTGCTAACCTAGCATTACATGGGCTTGCTCCTAACCATCTTTCAGATTTGATCCTGCCGTACATACCTACACGTACGCTACGGTCACAAGACGCAGGCCTCCTTACTGTCCCTAGAATTTCTAAGCAAACAGCTGGAGGCAGGGCTTTCTCCTATGGAGCTCCATTTTCATGGAATGGTCTGCCTATCCATGTGAGAGACGCAGACTCGGTCTCGACCTTTAAGTCTCTATTGAAGACTCATCTCTTCAGTAGGTCCTATGATTGAGTCTAGTCTGGCCTAGGAGTGTGAAGGTGAACGGAAAGGCACTGGAGCAACGAACCGCCCTTGCTGTCTCTGCCTGGCCGGTTCCCCTCTCTACACTGGGATTCTCTGCCTCTAACTCTATTACAGGGGCTGAGTCACTGGCTTACTGGTGCTCTTCCATGCCCGTCCCTAGGAGGGGTGCGTTACTTGAGTGGCTTGAGTCACTGACGTGATCTTCCTGTCTGGGTTGGCGCCCCCCCCCTCGAGTTTGTGCCGTGGGGGAGATCTTCGTGGGCTATACTCGGCCTTGTCTCAGGATAGTAAGTTTGTGGTTGAAGATATCCCTCTAGTGGTATGGGGGCTGTGCTTTGGCAAAGTGGGTTATATCCTGCCTGTTAGGCCCTGTCCGGGGGATCGTCGGACGGGGCCACAGTGTCTCCCGACCCCTCCTGTCTCAGCCTCCAGTATTTATGCTGCAATAGTTTGTGTGTCGGGAGGCTTGGGTCAGTCTGTTATATCTGGAGTATTTTTCCTGTCTTATTCGGTATCCAGTGTGAATTTAAGTATTTACTCCCTCTCTCTCTCTCTCTCTCTCTCTCTCTCTCTCTCTCTCTCTCTCTCTCTCTCTCTCTCTCTCTCTCTCTCTCTCTCTCTCTCTCTCTCTCTCTCTCTCTCTTTCTCTCTCTTTCTCTCTTTCTCTCTTTCTCTCTTTCTCTCTCTCTCTCAGGACCTGAGCCCTATGACCATGGCTCAGGACTACATGGTCTGATGACTCCTTGCTGTCCCCAGTCCACCTGGCCGTGCTTCTGCTCCAGTTTGAACTGTTCTGCCTGCGGCTATGAAACCCTGACCTGTTCACCGGACGTGCTACCTGTCCCAGACCTGCTGTTCTCAACTCTCTAGAGACATCAGGAGCGGTAGAGATACTCTTAATGATCGGCTATGAAAAGCCAACTGACATTTACTCCTAAGGTGCTGACTTGTTGCACCCTCGACAACTACTGTGATAATTATTATTTGACCATGCTGGTCATTTATGAACATTTGAACATCTTGGCCATGTTCTGTTATAATCTCCACCCGGCACAGCCAGAAGAGGACTGGCCACCCCTCATAGCCTGGTTCCTCTCTAGGTTTCTTCCTAGGTTTTGGCCTTTCTAGGGAGTTTTTCCTAGCCACAGTGCTTCTACACCTGCATTGCTTGTTGTTTGGGGTTTTAGGCTGGTTTCTGAACAGCACTTTGAGATATCAGCTGATGTAAGAAGGGCTATATAAATACATTTGATTATAATTTGATTTGATACGTAAATAGCACATGATGTTGATGTGTGTGAATAGTCACCGCAACATGTGTTGGCAAGGATACCAGGAGAAGCTCTTCAGATTTTGATCCTGTGCCGACTGTTATGTTTTTTTTCTTTCATTGGTTTAGACCGTTTTTTCAATGTGTGTCCATTGCCACTTTTACTGCAAATTTTAGCCCATTTTGGTTGAATAATAGTTAGCAAAAAAGCCGCAGGTGATGACGCTGCCGAGGTTAGCTTCACCTTTTAAAGGCCCAAACTAATTAGCAATTATCTGGTTGGCTGCGTCTCAAAAGTCCCTCCCAGCATGTCTGCTGTTAGAACCCCCACTTATCCAGTTGGAACCCCCTCTTATCCAGTTGGAACCCCCTCTGATCCAGTTGGAACCCCCTCTGATCCAGTTGGAACCCCCTCTTATGCAGTTGGAACCCCCTCTGATCCAGTTGGAACCCCCTCTGATCCAGTTGGAACCCCCTCTTATGCAGTTGGAACCCCCTCTGATCCAGTTGGAACCCCCTCTTATGCAGTTGGAACCCCCTCTGATCCAGTTGGAACCCCCTCTGATCCAGTTGGAACCCCCTCTGATCCAGTTGGAACCCCCTCTGATCCAGTTGGATCCCCCTCTGATCCAGTTGGAACCCCCTCTGATCCAGTTGGAACCCCCTCTGATCCAGTTGGAACCCCCTCTGATCTAGTTGGAACCCCCTCTGATCCAGTTGGAACCCCCTCTGATCACGTTGGATCCCCCTTTGATCCAGTTGGAACCCCCTCTTATCCAGTTGGAACTCCCTCTGATCCAGTTGGAACCCCCTCTGATCCAGTTGGAACCCCCTTTGATCCAGTTGGAACCCCCTCTGATCCAGTTGGAACCCCCTCTGATCCAGTTGGAACCCCCTCTTATCCAGTTGGATCCCCGTCTGATCCAGTTGGAACCCCCTCTTATCACGTTGGAACCCCCTCTGATCCAGTTGGAACCCCCTCTGATCCAGTTGGAACCCCCTCTGATCCAGTTGGAACCCCCTCTGATCCAGTTGGAACCCCCTCTGATCCAGTTGGATCCCCGTCTGATCCAGTTGGAACCCCCTCTGATCCAGTTGGAACCCCCTCTGATCCAGTTGGAACCCCCTCTGATCCAGTTGGAACCCCCTCTGATCCAGTTGGTTTTGTTGTCTATAGCAGAGTTGGAATTTATTTCATTTTCAATTCAGTCAATTCAAACAGTGAACTGAAATTCAATTAAAGACGTGAAAATTGGCCATAGTTTTCACTCACACGCACATACACGCACAGACACGCATGCACACACGCAAACAAACCTAGTCCATTGCCTTCTGCAATTAAGTGTGTCAATTCCCTACAAATAAGATGTGGCGGTATCTCATATGGAGCGCTCAGTCCCCAGGTTCTGTATAATGGCGGCATTACCTCGGCTTGGTGTCTCGCTGAACCACGCTACTATAGCGATTAGAGCTGACAGCTGTAATTACCACAGTGAGGCATGCTAATGACTGCAAGATGCTGAGCCAGTCTACTGTTTAACTCAATTAAATGACTTCATTATCTCCACAGCTGTCTGCCGCTCAAAATGGCCTAGCTGTGTTGACGAAAATCACAAAATACTGTAGAATCCACTAGATTTGAAGTCTCCATAAGAACACTTCATGGTTTCATTTGTGAAAGGGAATGAAACTGCAGATCCGCACGCACACACACTACTTAAACATCCACCATTTGAATTCTTCTGATGTGCGGCCCTGAGAGCTGAGTGTGTGGCTGAGTAACTTTGAACTGTAATGAGAGAAAGGTTAGAGTTGCAGCGACACTAACTCCGTAGATACAAGTTCCTCAAGCCCTTAAGTCCTCTCTGATCATCCAGGCCGTCTCTGAGAGAGATGTCAGGGATTCCCTTAGGTACCTCTGTTTGAAAGTAGCGTTACATCGCATGGCGCAGGATGAATAATGCAGTGGAGATAAAAGGCTACTTGGTGCTGTGATATGGATATAGGTTATTGTGTGATGCTACGGTTTATGGGTCTGCACATTTAAGCCTCCGTCATGCCCATTGAGTGTGTAAAAGGTTAAATGACTTCTGACACTGATAAAGCTTTGTTCCAGTTGATACTAAGGGGACCAGAGTCTAAGTGGTATGAGGTGGTTTGGTGGGTGTGGTTACATGCTTTCAGTTCAGTTTATTTGACTTTGCTAAAACAAAGAAACATAGCTTTTAATTGATTAATTTGCACAAAGTTATTCTTTACGTTACTGCTATTCCCTTGCTTTCCCTCTCTTATTCCCTTGCTTTCTCTCTCTTATTCCCTTGCTTTCTCTCTCTTATTCCCTTGCTTTCTCTCTCTTATTCCCTTGCTTTCCCTCTCTTATTCCCTTGCTTTCCCTCTCTTATTCCCTTGCTTTCTCTCTTATTCCCTTGCTTTCTCTCTTATTCCCTTGCTTTCCCTCTCTTATTCCTTTGCTTTCTCTCTCTTATTCCCTTGCTTTCCCTCTCTTATTCCCTTGCTTTCTCTCTCTTATTCCCTTGCTTTCCCTCTCTTATTCCCTTGCTTTCTCTCTCTTATTCCCTTGCTTTATCTCTCTTATTCCCTTGCTTTATCTCTCTTATTCCCTTGCTTTCTCTCTCTTATTCCCTTGCTTTCCCTCTCTTATTCCCTTGCTTTCTCTCTCTTATTCCCTTGCTTTATCTCTCTTATTCCCTTGCTTTATCTCTCTTATTCCCTTGCTTTCTCTCTCTTATTCCCTTGCTTTCTCTCTCTTATTCCCTTGCTTTTCCTCTCGTATTCCCGTGCTTTCTCTCTCATTCCCTTGCTTTCCCTCTCTTATTCCTTTGCTTTCTCTCTCTTATTCCCTTGCTTTCTCTCTCTTATTCCCTTGCTTTCTCTCTCTTATTCCCTTGCTTTTCCTCTCTTATTCCCTTGCTTTCTCTCTCTTATTCCCTTGCTTTATCTCTCTTATTCCCTTGCTTTATCTCTCTTATTCCCTTGCTTTCTCTCTCTTATTCCCTTGCTTTTCATCTCTTATTCCCTTGCTTTTCCTCTCGTATTCCCTTGCTTTCCCCCTCTTATTCCCTTGCTTTCTCTCTCTTATTCCCTTGCATTCTCTCTCTTATTCCCTTTCATTCCCTCTCTTATTCCCTTGCATTCTCTCTCTTATTCCCTTGCTTTCTCTCTCTTATTCCCTTGCTTTCTCTCTCTTATTCCCTTGCATTCCCTCTTTTATACCCTTGCAATCTCTCTCATATTCCCTTACATTCTCTCTCATATTCCCTTTCATTCTCTCTCTTATTCCCTTGCTTTTCCTCTCTTATTCCCTTGCTTTCCATCTCTTATTCCCTTGCATTCTCTCTCTTATTCCCTTGCTTTTCCTCTCTTATTCCATTGCTTTCCATCTCTTATTCCCTTGCATTCTCTCTCTTATTCCCTTGCTTTCCCTCTCACACTCTCTCCCTCTGCCCTTTATTCATTCCAAAACGATCTCAATCCATTCCACCATTTTCATTCCCCCATTTCCCATATACCTTTTCTTTCTCTCTCTCTCTCTCTCTCTCTCTAACCTTAGTATCCCTAAGTCACATTCCTCTTTCTTTTTCATCTCTCAATCCCCCTTTCCCTACTTGTTCTGCCAGAAAGCCTGTGGCTTTAATGTATAGATTCAGCATCAATGGGATATCTTTTTCTTTTCCCTTTTTTCCTCAATCCCCCATCCCCCTCTATCTCGGTGCTCTGCTAGTCAGCAGGATCTATAATGCACCATGCTGCTTCTAGTGTGAAATTAGCTGTGTGAAACCACTCTAATGAACACACTCTCTCTCTCTCTCTCTCTCTCTCTCTCTCTCTCTCTCTCTCTCTCTCTCTCTCTCTCTCTCACGCACACACCCACACACACTCTCTCGCTCTCGCTCTCACACACACACACACACACGCACATACACACACATACACACACACACACACACACACACACACACACACACACACACACACACACACACACACACACACACACACACACACACACACACACACACACACACTCTCTCTCTCTCTTATCTGTGTGAAACCACTCTAGCTGTGTGAAACCACTCTAATGGACACACACTCTCTCTCTCTCTCACGCACGCACACACCCACACACACTCGCTCTCGCTCTCACACGCAAGCACGCACGCACGCACACACACACACACACACACACACACACACACACACACACACACACACACACACACACACACACACACACACACACACACACACACACACACACACACACACACACATACACACCCACTCCCAAAGTGTATATAGCCAAGTTATCGTTACTCACTGTGTATTTATTATTACTTTTACTAATATGTGTTTTACTTTTCTATTATTGCTGTATTGTCTTTCTCTCTTCATTGTTGGGAAGGGCCTGTAACTAAGCATTTCCCTGTTAGTCTACACCTGTTGTTTACCAAGCATGTGACAAATAACATTTGATTTGATACACATATTTAGGAAGCATTCCAAATGACATTGGCTAATAAATACTTTATGACATATTCATATTCTATCAGAGTATGCAAAGAGTCAACATCAATCATATATGATGTCTTCTCCGACACAGTAACAAATCACAATAACAAGTGCCTTAGCTATACTTATTGAAAAAATATTCCTAATTGTACATCCCTCGTGCCATTTCCAATATCACCATCTCTACTAGGCCTATATATCACAAAATGTCATTGACCTGTTATGTGAGAGTAAGTGTCATACTATGGATTATGGATTTGTTGTATAAGCATCCAGTCTGAACTCTCATTCCCCCGTCCCTTGTTATTGGGTGCCCCTGTGCTCTCTCAGGTGATAAGCTGATTAATGACCGTCTAATTACAGTAAGGTAGCGGAAAGGCCAGGCGATTAGCCACAGCCTCGTTAGGTCATCATGACATCCTGCTACTGTCATCCACCCAGATATTACTGTCAATGCAGTCACAGGATGCAGTCCAAATGGCACCCTGTTCCCATGTAGCGTAGTGCACTATAAAGGCAATAGGGTGCCACTTGGGATGCAGACACACAGTAACAGGAAGACAGGAAGATAGTCAGTGCCCCTGGCTGCAGACTGGCTGGCCTTTCTGAGGGGCCATGGTGGTGAGGGGACAGACTGACAGATCACCCGTCACTCACTCTCTTATCCATAGTTATGAAAGTCAACCTAGACCTCTGGTGCTCCCTGCCTTTCTCCACTCTGTCTCTGTTTTCTCTTCTCTTCTTCACTCTTCTTATTTTATCTCTCTCCATCTTATTGTCTCCCCTCCCTCCTCGACTACTCATTAATTCACTCTGACACACTCCATAATGTCTTCCCTCCTTCCCCCCGTCCTCCCATCTCTCTCTGTCCTCCCTCCTTCCCTCCTTCCCCCCGTCCTCCCATCTCTCTCTGTCCTCCTCTCCTCCATATCTGCTGTCAGGGGTGTACTCTGTCATGTTGAAGGGTCTTGGTTGAAATGTAATTAGCTTTACACATATTTCCTAGCAATTCCTAATTAGAGTGGTAGGTTGATGTCATTAAAACACCAGGGATTGGACTAGGGAGTAGCCTAGTAGCCAGCTCCTCCTCCTCCACTGAGATATGGGTCCCCCAGTCACAGAGCAGGACGTGAATAGACTGGAAATAGACTGGGGTTAGGATCATTATCTTTCTATTAGAGAGGAAAACAAAGACAATCTATTTTGATTTTCCATAATGGGGCTAGTATCGAACCGGGAAAGACAAGAACACATAAAACCAGAAAATTGTCTGAGGGCCATGTTTGAGTACATCAGGAAGCACATTGGTGTTTTACGTAAGCACTGCCCTCCGATGCTCTGTTTCTGATGTAACGGACCTTCCTGTTGATTTTCTAATGATGTTATCTGAAGCAGCTCTCGGCCAAAACCACTTTAAGCTTGTCTTGCTACAGTTTCACTATTTCTCTCATGTCCTCAGAAACAGCTACTCTATTAAGCCTTATGCGTTTTGGTGTGTGTGCTTGCGTGTGCATGCGTGTGTGCGTGTGAGAGATAGATACTGTTATTGAAATTGGCTGCACATTCAGGGACAATGTAGAAAGCAAACATATGCTTAATCCATTTAATATCCCTGTTGAAAAATGAAAACACTCTTATGAAATCCTCACAGAGTTTTACATTAACCTAACAAAGCCAGTAGACACACAATATATTAAGTAAAGATTATGGTAATGAATATTATCATTGCATATTCAGCAATAGAAAATGGAAAAAGCTATTTTAAGGTGAAAATGGCAGAATGTTTTGCTTCGCATGAGTAGTCTTAGAGGTAGGTGCATTAACAAATAATGTCCAGCAAATGCAGCACTTGGAATTATGTTGAGTAATACATTGAATTGGAGCTGACAGTTCAACTATACAAAAAATGTAACTGCACTCATTATGTTCAATCATGGAGCGCTATATCAGGACTGCTTGAGTAGTCTGTGGACGCTATTAATCTACAGTATGATTTTGGTGAATATTGTATCTCTCTTGTGAGCTGTTATGTAAACTTGTAAATCCACAATATTTAATTTGTTGCGTAAACTTTATGGTTGAAGCTTATTTTCAATGGAAGACAACTGAACCTCTCCAGTGGCTAAGGATGATCAACGTCAAGACCAAAGATCAAATCAGAAACCGCTGACTATCCGTTTTCACTGATCAATATTTCCATGTGTATTACACACAGCAAGAAGACAGGACCATCACTCATCAAACACTCTCTGATCCTTTGTCTTACAACGACTATCACCACGGTCTGCCATAGTATTCCCTATGGCCCTAAAGACTTAGAAAGCTAGCAAAAGTGGTTCCCCAGCTGAAGGGCCAGCCTTAAAAGCAGAGAGCAGACTGAGAATTACATAAGGACTGTACAGCTCTCAGAGTTCTTATGACAGAGAGTCCAGTGTTCTTTTGGGAGATAATATAGGCCTATATTGTCTCGCCCTGTTCCTCTGGTTATGTAAGGACGGGCTTGTTTACAATGGGTTAGGTCGGTTTTAGGGTCACATCAGAGGAATACAAGATATTAGGACAACATGAAACCATGGAACCTGATATATGTAATCATAACTTCATGTTAAGTTATGGACAATCTTTTTAGTAATGTGACTAATAGTAAGATGCTGTGTGTTTAGGCATTTTTCTATCCTTGTGTTAACTTCTAGATGTGTAGCCTATAGTATCCCAGCTCTAAATGGTCCGTCCCCGGCCTTCACTGCTTGTCAGCCTGACGTATCTCTGCCATGTGGACAGGCAGGGTGGCGTGCAGCGCTGAGTAGAGGACCAGACATCGCCCGTGTTGTGCCACGGCAGCCTTGCCAATCCGTCAGCGTGTGTGAAAGTGTGCGAGGCCGCCAAGGAAGGCTAGTGTTTCATTGGTGTGCGCAGCTAAGATCTGCTGCTTCCTGTTAGGACACACTTCACTTCCTGTCAGCCACCCCACAGCTTGCAATTTCTTTGTCTCTCTCTCTATGTTTTTCTCTCTCTATGTTTTTCTCTCTCTCTCTCTCTCTCTCTCTCTCTCTCTCTCTCTCTCTCTCTCTCTCTCTCTCTCTCTCCTCTCTGTCTCTTAATGACAATCTCATCGCTTCTACCTTTGATCTTCTCATTTCTTTTTGGCTCATCACCTTCAATGAAGTTCCACTTATCGCTTTTCATTCTCCCCACCTCTCTCTCTCTCTCTCTCTCTCTCTCTCTCTCTCTCTGAATGCCCTCTATTTGGTCCTGTAGTAGTGTCCCCTCCCCTTCCTCCCTCCTCCTCCCCTGTCTTGTGGCCCACCTGTCCCTGCTCCTCAGCTGCTCCCCCTGAAGACAAGGCAGAAGCACCCAGGCAGAACATCCAGCCTGTTCCCAGCTCTGCTGCCTTCTAACCCTCTTCCTTTTTACCTCTCTTCCTCCTCCTCCTCCTCCTCCTCCTTCCCTGAGTTCTCCTCTAGCCCTCTACTTCATCCTTAAACTCCTTTCTTCTCTCCTCTAACCCTTCCCTTCTTCATCTGCTCACCATGTTAACTTCTTCCCCCATTACACTCCTCCTATTCATTTAACCCTCTCTCCTCATGTTCATTTAACCCTCTCTCCTCCTGTTCCTTTAACCCTCTCTCATCCTATTCCTTTAACCCTCTCTCCTCCTGTTCCTTTAACCCTCTCTCCTCCTATTCCTTTAATCCTCTCTCCTCCTATTCCTTTAACCCTCTCTCCTCCTGTTCCTTTAACCCTCTCTACTCCTGTTCCTTTAACCCTCTCATCCTCTCCTCCTATTCCTTTAACCCTCTCATCCTCTCCTCCTATTCCTTTAACCCTCTCTCCTCCTATTCCTTTAACCCTCTCATCCTCTCCTCCTGTTCCTTTAACCCTCTCTCCTCCTGTTCATTTAATCCTCTCTCCTCCTGTTCCTTTAACCCTCTCTCCTCCTATTCCTTTAACCCTCTCATCCTCTCCTCCTATTCCTTTAACCCTCTCTCCTCCTGTTCCTTTAACCCTCTCATCCTCTCCTCCTGTTCCTTTAACCCTCTCATCATCTCCTCCTATTCCTTTAACCCTCTCATCCTCTCCTCCTGTTCCTTTAACCCTCTCATCCTCTCCTCCTATTCCTTTAACCCTCTCATCCTCTCCTCCTATTCCTTTAACCCTCTCATCATCTCCTCCTATTCCTTTAACCCTCTCTCCTCCTGTTCCTTTAACCCTCTCATCCTCTCTTCCTATTCCTTTAACCCTCTCATCCTTTCCTCCTATTCCTTTAACCCTCTCATCCTCCCCTCCTGTTCCTTTAACACTCTCATCCTCTCCTATTCCTTTAACCCTCTCTCCTCCTATTCCTTTAACCCTCTCATCCTCTCCTCCTATTCCTTTAACCCTCTCATCCTCTCCTCCTGTTCCTTTAACTCTCTCATCCTCTCCTCCTATTCCTTTAACCCTCTCATCCTCTCCTCCTATTCATTTAACACGCTCACCCTCTCCTCCTATTCCTTTAACCCTCTCATCCTCTCCTCCTATTCCTTTAACCCTCTCATCCTCTCCTCCTGTTCCTTTAACCCTCTCATCCTCTCCTCCTATTCCTTTAACCCTCTCATCCTCTCCTCCTATTCCTTTAAACCTCTCATCCTCTCCTCCTATTCCTTTAACACGCTCACCCTCTCCTCCTATTCCTTTAACCCTCTCATCCTCTCCTCCTATTCCTTTAACCCTCTCATCCTCTCCTCCTATTCCTTTAACCCTCTCATCCTCTCCTCCTATTCCTTTAACCCTCTCTCCTCCGCTAACCATCTTACCCCCAACCCTCTCTCCTCCTCCTCCCTTTCTCCCCAGCACCAAGAAACATGCTTGTTTTCATCAGGGTACATGTAACATTGCTGGTTATGGTTTTTGCTTGTCTTAGTTCTATGCTCACATTTAATCATCCATATTAGATGCTGCCCTGCAATGTATTGCATATTATGTATTTTTTTTATAATAGATGTTTAGAGTAGATCTGCAATTTAAACCTAAATCGGCATAGTACTGGGATACCTCTATTATGTGGCCTGGGTTATGTAAGAATAAGGGAGATGTAATGATTTGCCAGTTGGTGAATGTATTGATTGTTTTTATGAAGATGGTTTTGATAATAGCAATGATGATGTGAATGATCACATTTGTGATGAACGACACGACGATGGCGAGGATGATAATGATGATGAAGATGACGGAGACGTTTATGATGATACTAGTCTTGATGGCAGTGATGATGATGATTATGATGATGATGAAGATGACGAGCTTGATGTTTATGATGATACTAGTCTTGGTGACAATGATGATGAAGACGAAGGCCATATTGCTGATGATGAATACGAAGGCTGCACAGTGGTCAGGAAGAGATGCTGTCCCCCCGGCCATCTGTGTACAGATTAATCCTTGCTGGGTTTAGAGATATTACTGCCAGGCTTATTGCTGTGGCAACCAGCCCTCAGAGACACACACATGCACACACATACACACTGCACACACTTTCTCTGTTGACAGTGCTGCTGTTTAGTGCAACAGAAATGAAAGAGGAATGAACACATACACACAAACGCACACGCACGCTCACACCAAGGTTATGATAGTTTTGTGTTTTAATATTTATTTTTTTTGATTAGTTTTTTCTATTTTTTTATTTAAGTTCTCCAGAGCCAGCTGCTATCGCACTGGTGCCAATGCGAGAGCCATAGGATTCTACCGAATATTACAGATTGCCCACACACATAGTAACTGTAGTAGATTTTCGGGGAATTTTATGAAAAGCTGAATGAGTTCTGAGCATTCTGAGCCCAAATTGACATTCTTTCCAATAAGTAGATTAGGAGAAAAACAACTTTGTTTTAGTTCTCAAAGTGGCTGAAGCAGTTGCCTCTGCCTGCTGGTCGCTAGGCTACCCGAGAAAGCACGCTCACAGGAGAAGGGTAACGCTCACTTACACCGACCTGAACCATGACCCTTTTTTCAATGGGAAACTGCCTTTTTGCTTAATTCCTCCATAATATCTGGTCCTAACTAGTAATAGTGATGCACAAACTAGGTCTATTTGAAACATCGCCATCTCCTGGCAGCATTTACCCACCAGATTCAGTAGCTTGAAAACTTGAAAACCACATTGAAAACCTACATTGAAAGTTTAGGGAAAAAGACTAAAAGAGAACATAATATGCTTTGAATTTTAGTTTGTTTTGGAATCAAAGATCATAGTTTCAGTATAGTTTAAGTTTTTCCAAACGTTTTTGTTAATTATTTAAATGAATTTAGTTTTACTAAATAGTTTTTTCATGATTATTTTTTTGTTTTAGTTTCAGTTTTAGTTTACTGTAATAACCTTGGCACGCACGCACATACGCACGCGCGCACACACACACACAGCATTCCCTCCTCCTTTTCCCTTGTTATTATCACTGATGCCATTAGCGCAAGCAGCTACTTGGAATTGTTATTATTTTTGGTCAGTTTTATCACTTCAGCAGCAGCACATTTTGATGTGTCATATTATAACATACTGCTTTTGTTTTTCGATTCCATTCACGTGGACAATCTGACATTTCGGTTTCCCATCTCTCTCTCGGTCTCTGTCTCTCATGCACACAAACACAGAAAATGGTTAGCTATTTAGACACCTCCATTCCTCCAGAGAGGGCTGCACACTGTCAATCACCACAAGGTCAAGCTCAGCATGTGTAACATTCAAGGTTTTATTCACTATTTACATACAGTACAGTACAAGTCAGACACAATGGTCAAGAAACCTTCAAATAAGCTCAGTTGTATATAAAATAAAATCTGCAGTCAAAACAACAGATTTTCTGTTAAAAATCACAAACAAGTGTTTTTTTCTTTCTTAGCATTTTTGTTATGTCCACTTCGGTGTTGGAGACATACAGAGCTATGATGAAACAATCACATGTTCTTCTACAGCTAATACATTTCCCTTTCTGCGCCTTAAGAAAACACATACCTGACGTTCAGTCATTTTAGTACCCTGTGGTTACAACCGAGCCAAATATAGACATTACCTCGTCCTCAACCCACTCTCGTACCCGAACACGTTCCTCATATTATTTCTCATGACGTTACCGTAGCAACCACTCCTATTAGGTAGCTTCATTTCATTTGACAGTGCAGTGGTGGTGTGGATCAAGAATCATAAGCTTTATGTAAATTGTTTACTCTAATTTGTATGCTACTTTATGACTCAAAGGGGCCACTGTGTCAGGTGAGGGGACAGGTAGTCGTTTTCCCCACACTAAAGCTTCTCTTCTGAAAAACCTCACGGCCTTAGCCCTGTCCTCACTAGATCAAGCAGCACTCAATTTAATGAAATTGCCTAGTTACTATTGATATCATGAGAGATTAAAGGGTTTGAAATTGCCCCCATAAACGAAATATTCCTAATCCAGCTCGGTGTGGCTGTTTGTGTCGACTACATCAGCACGTCAAAGCCTCAGACTCAGTGGGTGTCATGTTCTTCACATGACAAGACAGAGCTGGTTTCATCATGGCTCAGACTCTCAGAGTGGAGAGTGGGATACTAAAGGCATGTAACAAGTATCATCAATACCAATTCTCATGTTCAAATTCTTATGACACGTTCTACTAATCCCTTGAACGATGCAAGTCTGTCTTGCATGAAGTAGTGATTTCCTTGCTTATTGTGGCCAATGAGAATACAGATCTAGCAGGCTAGGGTCCATTTTAAAAGCATGTTTTGACACAATAGACAATGTTGGGTATTTTTGCCAGCCTTTAGCTGATCATGTAGTTGATCATCGGGGAGGGGACTGTGGATCTATATCTATATGCGTCCGTTAGTACGTTCGTCACATGCGATATCTCAGAGAGCACTGGCCTAATTTTGGCAGAACTTGGGTGAAGGATGCATCTTGCAATAGAGATCCGCCATTTACAAAATGACACTGTTTGGCCAGACTGTGGCGCTATAACAAGTTATTGAAAATGCTAACTTTAAAAGGTCACACCCCTCACTCCATTTGACCAAAGGTCATGTAATTCTGTACATACAGTAGGTCCCTCTCCTCACAAGAAACAAATAAGGTCTGCTATGATGGATTTTCCGCCATTTACAATATTGTGAAAAAGACTTACAACTCTACTCCTCTGGCATTGAATTACCAATCTGCATGAAACTTGATATGTGGCATCTATGGACAAAGATCTCTCAACGCAATATTTTCCAGACTAGTACCTAAAACAACATGGCCGCTCTTGACCAATAAACATTCACGTGGGCGTGGTCTGGCACATAAATGCATATAAATCAGTCACAGATATTCGTATTGTAACAAAATCTGGTAAACATGTTGCAAACACTGTCACAACTCATCATACAGTGCCTTAGGAAAGTATTCAGACCCCTTGACTTTTTCCACATTTTGTTACGTTACAGCCTTATTCTAAAATGTATTAAATCGTTTTTTCCCTCATTAATCTACACACAATACCCCGTAATGACAAAGCAAAAACGATCACATTTACATAAGTATTCAGACCGTTTAATCAGTACTTTGTTGAAGCACCTTTGGCAGCGATTACAGCATCAAGTGTTCTTGGGTATGACGCTACAGGCTTGGCACACCTGTATTTGGGGAGTTTCTTCCATTCTTCTCTGCAGATCCTCTTGGATGGGGAGCGTTGCTGCACAGCTATTTTCAGGTCTATCCAGAGATGTTTGATCGGGTTCAAGTCCTGGCTCTGGCTGGGCCACTCAAGGACATTCAGAGACTTGTCCCGAAGCCACTCCTGCGTTGTCTTGGCTGTGTGCTTAGGGCCATTGTCCTGTTGGAAGATTAACCTTCACCTCAGTCTGAGGTCCTGAGCGCTCTGGAGCAGGTTTTCATCAAGGATCTCTCTGTACTTTGCTCTGTTCATCTTTCCCTCAATCCTGACTAGACTCTCAGTCCCTGCCGCTGAGAAACATCCCCACAGCATGATGCTGCCACCACCATGCTTCACCATATGGATGGGGTTTCCTCCAGATGTGATGCTTGGCATTCAGGCCAAAGAGTTCAATCTTGGTTTCATCAGACCAGAGAATCTTGTTTCTCATGGTCTGAGAGTCCTTTAGGTGCCTTTTGGCAAACTCCAAGCGGGCTGTAATGTGCCTTTTACAGAGGAGTGGCTTCCATTTGGCCACTCTACCATAAAGGCTTGATTGGTGGAGTGCTGCAGAGATGGTTGTCCTTCTCGAAGGTTCTCCCATCTCCACAGACGAACTCTAGAGCTCTGTCAGAGTGACCATTGGGTTCTTGGTTACCTCCCTGACCAATGCCCTTCTCTCCCAATTTCTCAGTTTGGCTGGGGCGGCCAGCTCTAGGAAGAGTCTTGGTGGTTCCAAGCATCTTCCATTTAAGAATAATGGAGGCCACTGTGTTCTTGGAGACCTTCAATGCTGCAGACATTTTTTGGTACCATTTTTTGGTACCCTTCCCCCGATCTGTGCCTCGACACAATCCTGTCTTGGAGCTGTACGGACAATTGGCTTGGTTTTTCCTCTGACATGCACTGTCAACTGTGGGACCTTATATAGACAGGTGTGTGCCTTTCCAAATGATGTCCAATCAATACATTTTAGAATAAGGCTGTAACGTAACAAAATGTGGAAAAAGTCAAGAGGTCTGAATACTTTCCAAATGCACTGCAACCAAGAACATTCGTATCGACACCACATGGTGGCGCTATAGCTTTTGTTACTATCAGTATAGTCTAGTTTGAATTGTTATTACTAATTGGCCCAACTGGCCCAAGGTGGGAAGGGGGGGGGGGCTGCATCATTTTCAGGCTAGTGAAGTTGACGGCACTGCGTATCACCCATTGGCACAACAAGGCTAAAGGTTTGATTAGGTCCTTGAGCAACAAACATGGTCACCACGTTCTGTTAGGGAGATAAATATTGGGATAGCGGTATGTTATGTTTTTGTTTCTATGGTGAAGGGGGGATGAAGGAGACTAAGACACTGTGCTGAAACTATAAAGCCCTTGTTTATAAAACTTTCAACACAACCGGTCTCGTTAAAATGTTTAGACGGGTCCCTTTTTATCTCAAGAGTCGGCGGTGCCAGACCTGATGACGTAAACCTGGGTCTGTTACCTCTCCACACCCCCCATGCCACTGGTTTGAATGCAGCCCTACATGTGAGGTTAGGACAGGTGGCACTGGTGGTAGTAGTGTGCTAGAGTGACGGTACAGCAGGTATTTAAAAGTGCCACCACAGATGGTGTCCGTTCCTGCCAATTGGAAGCGTGTGTGAGCTGTCTGTAGGTCCTTGCTTCCATCTCCTCGGAAATATTTATCTGAACTTGTAAATGACCTTCCTTGTCACTGATTCAATGCAACCCATGATGAGGATTGATAGCACCAACGTTTTAGGCAAGAGGGCTGGTTTAGGCTTGGATACAAGGAAGTGGCCACAGAAGTAGGGTTATGGGTCTGTTTTGCCGTAACTCTGCAGATTAAAGGGATTTTCTTGCCATCAAACTAGTCTTGAGAATGTGTATGTAGTAATACATGAACTTTCTCATGTGTGTACTGATTGACAATACTTGATGTGCCTTACTATCTATATGATGTTTCCTGATGGGTTTTCTGTGTAAGAAAGAATGCAGATGTTGTCTGACAGCATTTAGAAAAGTTTTGTTGTATTAATTGTAGAAATATGAATACAAAGCCTAGTTTTAAAAGATTGTTCATCATTTAGAAGTGCATAATTCCTGAGACTGTTTGTATGTTGTGCAGTAGTCCTCAATGTGTTGACCTGAAGCAGAGGGCTACACAGTCCCCATAATGTTACTGTTGTCTTAGGGCTTCACTGTTCCTTTCGTCAGACTTAATTCGTTCAGTCGTAATTCATTTGCATTACTCTGGAATATTTTTTCCTTTATTTTGTCAATGTACTGTTGTATTTACCCTGAAAAGTGTGGCTTACAGTACACACAAGTACAATTCGAAGTATCCACATCTTAAGTGTTGTTGTTGAAAAAAAATCTTAATCTTTTTATAGCAGGTAAAGTACCTCAAAATGTTGGTAAAAAAACAGCAGGGCTGAATCCTACCCTATTCCATTTAGAAATTACCTCTTGGGTTGGTACTGACTTGTAAAAGAGTTGGAAAGGAGAGATTCTTGACATCAAGACTTAATTACACGTTTTATCTCCGAAGCTTGGACGACAACTAAAAAAACCTCTTCTTTCTTTTAAAGATTGAGTTTTCAAAAACAGGTAGAAACATGCTTATTCTAGCCATTGTGCATGCCTTAAAAAAGAATACATTTTAAACCCCATGTAATTTGTATATCACTTTGGCAAGGGATACAATACATGTGATCACATTTCAACCCCCCCCCCCCCCAGTTTGTACATTTAAAATGTTTTGTTCTTTACATAGGAAAAAAACTGCTTTTTCGATAGGTCTTTCAATTACATCACTGTACAAAAAAAGAGAAAAAGACAACAAAATGAATCCACAAGCCAGAAAAAAGGAAACAAATTAAGAAAAGAAAATTGCATAATTTTCACATATAGACTGGAGAGAGCATTGGACCACTAGAACCCTGTGAAGTGTTCACTTTGGGAAGTGTCCTTATCCCAACCCTGTTATATAACCCTCAATGAGACCAGACAGGAGAGCAGGAGAGAGACACATGGGGACAGTACTTGTACACTACTATACTACACTTCAGACCAACCTTCCCAAACCGTTTTCTTAAAGAGAAGCGCCCAGGATAATTTAGAGAAAGCCCGGCCTTAACCTCTATTATTACGCCTTCTCAGCAGTCTTCTAAGAACAAGGCTCCTCCTCATCCAATCCCACGGCCATTCAACGAGCTCTGAAGAAGGGGACTAATTTTATACTAGAGATTATCTACTAGTATCAGTGGGTTAATCACAGACAAGACTGAACGAATAAAGAGCCTTCTCTGGCTACTTCATCAGTCACACCTCAGTAAGACTATACAACCACATCAGCAGTGTGCTCAGTGAGGATAGAGAGGAGGAGCGTGGATAGCTGGAGTCATACATAGAGATACAACTCTAGAGAGGCTGATTTCGTAGAGCCGCATTTTGTCGGCCATCTTACATGGGGACAGTTCTGAACGGTTCTATCTCCATAAACGTGTCTCTCTGCGGTTGTAATCCTCTGTCATTGTGTGACTAGCGGGGACTTTGTCATGGCTTTCTGTCGTTCTGTTTAGGACATTTCCTGTTCTTTTCAAACAAATGTGCAACTAGAGGCTTGGTGGCTTTCCAGGTTCCAGCCATATTTCCTCTCCCATGTCTGTTTTCTCGGCTTGGCTTGCGAAGTTGGTTTGGTCCGGGCCAAGCCGGTGTCACTGTAAACCCAAACATCTCCAACCTGAGCTGCCTACTCTGTTTTACAGTGTACCAGACGCACGTGCCAAAAGAACACATGCTGTTGATGTCAATGTCTCCAGCAACCCCCCTCTCCCTCTTCTCTCTCCTGCTCCCTACAGAGTGTTTCGTAAAGCCTGTACGTTACACACTCCAGGTTGTGTGTCCCTGGGCAGTGCTTGGGGTGACTCCCATTACAGGGTTCCTATATGACCTTGGGGTAGAACACCAGGAGAATGTTCCGGCCCAAACATTTTCACTCAAGCAGAACCATGCTGATGGGGATTCTCTCTCTGGACAGGACATAAACCAAGGAACACACACGCCTGCACGTGGAGGCACAATGTACAGTATGGTGATGCACCTCGCTGGTCATGTTTGGCCTTCTTATAATGTTATCGCCATGGACACTACTACTGCTCAGTGTGCACACCCCTCCCTCAATACATCCACAACAAGGACACCCCCGCCCTCCACCTCCCGTGTCTGGCCTCACTGCAGGGTCAAAAGGCATTGTGCTGTAAATGTGGGATCCCTTTTAGAGTGTACCACTGTTGCAGAAAAGCTGAACCGTGTCTTCAGTGGTGTTGAGCGAGTGTGTTGGGTTTTTATTGCTGGTGCTACAGAGCTTTTCCCAACGAGAGTTCCTTTCTGTCTGCCGCTCTCCCGCCTGTCTTCAGGGATCATGCTGCAATACTTATTTTCCATCGTATTTTCCTCAATCTTTTCTCTTCCCTTAAAGGCATGCCTGCTGATCACCACATATGAGAGGGATGCAGCACAAACCAGTAGATTAGCATGTTCTCTGTCAAGAGTACAATCCATGATAACACTTGGTTCATTCTAGAAACACTGCTTTGTAAACCTGCCTTTTTCAAATACCTCTTGCAATCCTCCTCTCAGACACAAATTCAGTTCCATCGATCAGAAACAAAATGCTTTGAAATGAACAAAAAAAGACAAGACTATTTATACATTTTAAGTACCCCCATGATCCCAACCATGTTTTTTTGCCTCCCCTCCCTCCATAAAGATAAATACATCTATTTTGATATACTCGCTCAACTAAAAGATTAAATAATATGCAGGAACTTTCAAACAAGAAGTAAATCCAAAGGCTGGTACCAACTTTGTCACGAAAGGAATAAATCAACTCATAATAATGATATCGTTAACGTTTAAATTTGTAATAAAATGATCTGGTTCCTCTCCGTTGAGATTGCAAGGAGAAGGTTCCTCTTCTACTCTCCTATTTCTCTCTTTCACTTTATTTTTCTCTTTCTTTCAGTCAGTCACAAACACACGCAATACATTGGAATGCTGGAGAGAGAAGCTCGGCGTAGGGGTGTTTTTGTGTGGAGGGGAACGGTTTGTGACTGTGGAGGTGTCGTTTATGCATGGCCTCCTTGGGTTCCTCTCTAAAGTTTACACGGAGGAGAAGAGGAGAAGAAGACATTACTGTCATCCACCCTCAGTCTCAATGGTGCAGGTGCCAGCAGTGGAGAAGTAGAGAAAAAATGTTTTCAGTATTCCTTCATGGTGTTTGTGTTAATAATTGTTTGCCAGGAGACAAAACGTAAACAGCAGCTTCTTCTGGCACCAGCTCCAGGACTCCCGAACACTGTCTCTCTCTGTCATCTTAATCTCTGGAGACTAGCTTGAGAGGAACATCATTCTCTCTCCACAGCAGGAAAGAGAGGCTAGAAAGTTGACTCCCTGTACGCAGCTTGTAGAGAGTCGATCATCGTTGCGACAGCTCTTCCTCTCTCTCTCTGTTAACGACCCCTCCTGCTCTCTTCATCATGGATGAAATAAGCCAGAACAGCACCATGATATAACAAACCCCTCGGTCCCCTTCACCGTCCCTGGCCCGAAAACAGCCAGAAGCCTCTCCTAAAAGGCTCCCACACAGCCCTTTGGGAACGTCCCAATCAAAACATCATTCACATGACAAGTTATGACAAGAACAGGTGCAGCTGGTCCCATAGTAAAAAAAATGCACCAAATATTCCGTGGCAGCTTCCCCTCCTCCTCCTCCTCCTCCTCCTCCTCTTTCCATTAAAACTAAAAAGAGAGAGTGGAATGGAGTGGTCGTCCCACTCGGTCCCTACCCTGCCCCCTCACTTACCCAGCATTTAGCCCTGTCTCCATCAGACGTAGGCGGACTCGCTGGACTGGGTCCTGCCCATGCTGGGGGGCTGTGACAGGTGAGACATGTCCTTCTTGCGGATCTCGCAGATGGACTTCCGGCGGGCCTGCACGCCCCGGATGGCTGCCTTGATTTTCTTCCAGCCCAGGTGGTTGAGCTCTGCCAGGTTGAGCAGCACGCAGATGCCACTCACGGCGAACATGAAGACCAGGAAGACCGTTTTCTCGGTGGGCCGTGACACGTAGCACTCCACCTCCTTCAAGCAGGGGTAACGGTCGCACTCGAAGATGCCCGGCACGCTGAAGCCGTATAGGAAGTACTGTCCCACCAGAAAGCCGATCTCCAGTGCGTTACGGAACACCACCTGGATAATGTAGAAGCGCGAGATGCCCTCCTGCTGGCGCTGCTTGGACTTCTTGCCGTGTGTGAGCCCCCGCGGCGCGTTGGGGATCTCCTTCACCTCCATGCAGTCATGCTCGTCCTTCCCGCCACCGTCGCCGTGGTGCACCAGGATACCGTTGATGTTACGAAGCTTCCTGGTGCCGCTTTGCCCGTAATCCGAACGCTCCAGCAGTGGGTAGAGGAATGAGTAGCGTCTGTCACGCTGCTTGGCCGACTGGTGCACAGAGTAGGTGATGAAGCACAGGCTGGGCGTACACACCAGAATGATCTGGAAGACCCAGTAGCGGATGTGGGAGATGGGGAAGGCCTTGTCGTAGCAGGCCTGGTTGCAGCCCGGCTGCAGGGTGTTGCAGATGAACATGGTCTGCTCGTCCTCGTACACCGTCTCGCCAACGATGGCCACGATCAGGATCCGAAAGATCACCACCACAGTCAGAAGAATCCTGTCAGAGAGAGAGAAGACAAAATAAATATTAGATACAATTAACAACTGGAGGGTGTGGTGAAGAGAGAAAGGATGGTAGAAGACCAATAAACCATTTTGGATTAAAGAGATTGAAGAAGATTCGGGCGGGGCAGGATCAAGAGAGAGAGAGAGATAACTTGGATAAGAGATGTGGAGTTCTGTGAACGATAATCAGTGATTGGACATGATGTCACTGTTCCTTTAGATAAGGTAGAAAAAAAGGGATTCATCTAGAGCACATTCATCTGCTGAGCACAATATCTATAATAGAGAAAGAACAATTATTTTTTCCCATACTTCTTCCAGTCATTTCATCTCCAGCACAACAGCCATTTAAAACAGCGACATGACACATCTCTCTGCTTCATGGTCTAAGTTTAGCATCAGGCTCATTTAACATGGTAACCTTCATCTCAGTCCCTGCTAAGGTGGATCTTGCTCTAATTAATTTTGTAACACACAATCTCTGTCTTCCCATTTTTCCTCTATCCCCTTAGCAACCGGTGACACTGTGCGCCTTGTTTGCGGCTTACGTGCTATTTCTGTGCGTGTGAGAGAGAGAGAGGGGAAAGAGAGATTACTGGGTGTGAAGCAATTCACTGTGTTTTTTCAGTGGTGTGCTTAATGTGACATGTTGAGAATATTCATTCTGAGAATAACTATTATAGCCTGTGAGGGGGCATGCATATGTACAGGGCCGGCCCTGGATGTTCTGCCGCCCTAGGCGAGACAAAAATCTAAAATAATCAAATATTTATCTCAGCTAAAAGTCGGAGGAACAGAACATAACAGCAGCCCAAGTCATAGGTCATATTTCTCCAACATCAAACCAGAGTGTCTTGCTAGCAAAAAAAATTATCTTAGCCATCCTCGTGAATCTAAGCATGGCATTTTCAAAAGTGACATTCCCACCCAGACAGATGCTCCCACGAGGCAGAAAAATGTAAGCTTCAACTGCTGATGCGTTCTGTCTCATAGAGACTAACGTACTTTGGTGCGAAAAGTGTAAATCAATCCCAGAACAACAGCAAAGGACCTTGTGAAGATGCTGGAGGAAACAGGTACTATAATATCCTGTTATGAGAATTTTGTTATCAATGTTCATAAACCTCCATTCATTTACTCAGTCTGCAACCCAGAGTTTGTAAGATTCTGGTTGAATGAAACAGACAAAAGTCCCAATTTACAAAAATCGAAGTGTTTATTCACGAGAACGTTCTATCATCAAAAATGCAACCCAGTCTTTATAACACACACAAACAAGTTCAAATCTTAAGCTCCGCCTTGCTTAGACAGTCTGTGTTTTTCCACTATATAGATACATTGTTTAATCTGCAACATGTTTCATCATTTTCTGCAAGCCTAATAGTTTCTCCCCTCCACGGGTGGAGACAGAATGTCCTGTAAGGGACACAGTAGTACAACTTGTCTGTCGATAGCTCCTCTTATCATTTGTTTCTCACTTGCACCATGCTTACATATTAAAAAGGAACAAAAGGTCCTTGTTCTAATTCTGACTAAAACTACACATCATCAGATTATAGTTTTATGATTCTAATAAATGTCATACAATTATATGGTTTCAGAGTGGAAATATTTAATCATTATCTTTAGACATATAAATTATTTTATCAATCCACAGTAAAACCCATCCTATATTGACATAACCTGAAAGGCTGCTCAGCAAGGAAGAAGCCACTGCTCCAAAAAACGCCATAAAAAAGCCAGACTACGGCTTGCAACTGCACAGGGGGACAAAGATAGTACTTTTTGGAAAAATGTCCTCTGGTCTGATGAAACAAAAATAGAACTGTTTGGCCATAATGACCATCATTATGCTTGGAGGAAAAAGGAGGAGGCTTGCAAGCTGAAGAACACCATCCCAACCATGAAGCACAGGGTGGCAGCATCATGTTGTGGGGGTGCTTTGCCCCAGGAGGGACTGGTGCACTTCACAAAATAGATGGCATCATGAGGAAAGAAAATTTATGTGGATATATTGAAGCAACATCTCAAGACATCAGTCAGGAAGTTAAAGCTTGGTTGCAAATGGGTCTTCCAAATGGACAATGACTCCAAGCATACTTCCAAAGTTGTTGCAAAATGGCATAAGGACAACAAAGTCAAGGTATTGGAGTGGCCATCACAAAGCCCTGACCTCAATCCTATAGAAAATGTGTGGGCAGAACTGAAAAAGCGTTTGCGAGCAAGGAGGCCTACAAACCTGACTCAGTTACACCAGCTCTGTCAAGAGGAATGGACCAAAATTCACGCAACAAATTCTGGGAAGCTTGTGGATGGCTACCCGAAACGTTTGACCTAAGTTAAACAATTTATAGGCAATGCTACCAAATACTAATTGAGTGTATGTAAACTTCTGACTCACTGGGAATGTGATGAAATAAATAAAAGCTGAAATAAATCATTCTCTCTACTATTATTCTGCCATTTCACATTCTTAAAATAAAGTGGTGATCCTACCTGACCTAAGACAGGGAATTTTTACTAGGATTAAATGTCAGGAATTGTGAAAAACTGAGTTTAAATGTATTTGGCTAAGGTGTACGTAAACTTCCGACTTCAACTGTATCTTCAGAAAGCGGAAAGCTAAATTAATAGCTTCATTTTTTAAAATCTCCTCGAATATTATAGGCTGCAGCTCAGCTTCAGAATGTCATAGAGAAGAATCAATATATCCCCATAAGCATCAGCTGCTTATAGTAGGTAGCAGTTTCTTACTAATAATATAACACCTGTTATCACACATGCCACGACACCACAATTGTTACAATTAGAATAAAAATAACACTTTTATTTAACATATTTAACATATTTGAATATTCCTGTAGAAGTGTAAAAAGAATGATACATCATTTGAGCTTTGGAAACAAGTGCTTTCAGAAATGCATGGCGGGCCTCGTTTCACTGGAGCAGTATATAATAAGCTTTATGTCAATAACCCAGCCTTAACAAATTTTGTTTATTTACATATCGAATTTGATTGTCCAGCATCAGTTTCAGCATCTATTTTTTCCATGCCCTGCCTAAAGAGGCCTCTTTCCTCTGCTGTGTTGCTGCCTTGCAATCAGCAATGTTTTCTCTCGGTAACTGTCCATGGTCCTGAAATCAAATCATCTGCAAGAGACAGAGAGAGAGATAGATGTAGTCTATTTAAATAAATAAAAATACAAAGTAAACAGGTGATAGATAATTGAGTAATCTTACAAATGACTCTGTGATAGAATTATTGTGAGTGTGTGATCAACACTTACCTTTCATTCCAAGACAAGTTGACTCGCCTGGCCTTCCTGGCAGCAGAAGCATGCACTGCTTGTTGGAGGTTGATTTTGTAAGACAACTCGTTTGATATGAAATTGATATGGTGGAGATTTCATTGAGTCTCTCTTGATTCATAGTAGAGTGCAGGTAGTTTTTGATGAGTTTGAGCTTGGAGAATGTGCGCTCTCCACTTGCCACTGTCACGGGGAGGCAAACAAATGCATTGGGATACAAGTAGGCCATTTGATATCTGGATATGTACTCCAGTGCGTCAAGTGGTTTTGCCTCACTGTCCAGTCTCCTGCTCAAGACTTTGAGCTCAATACACAGCTCTTTTGCGCCGATGTCCCTGGAATCCCTGTACGTAAGGGCCCTCTCCAGTGTTGTGCAGTCAGTGATAAGTGCTGCAGTGTCCTTGTCCTTGATGGTGCGGATGTTGTACAGGATGCTGAAAACACTGCTGTGCTCTTCGAGCTGCGTAAAGCGCTCGTTGACAAACTGGATAGCAGAATCAAGAATCTGATTAAAGAAATGTACTTTGAATTTCTGCTGAGGTACAGTCACAGGCTCATCCTCAGTCACGGGACGGACCGTGGGCTGCACTGGGAAACAGGACTCAATACCCATCTCCTCTGCCAACTCTTTTGCGCTTGCTAATGCGCCAGCGAAAGCTGCATCAGATCGGTAGTCTTGGAGGAATACCCTGGTTGAGTTCAATTGAGCCGCTGCTTGTGAAAGGTTAAAACTCACCGCCAGCAAAAATTCAGCAGGGAATTTCTTTGGTTTAGAGATTGTGACACTTTCTCATTTTTAAAAAAAAATAGTCGGTTCCTGTTTCTGTCTCTTAGAAATGGAAGCAAATTTAGTTTAAAATCTCTGTAGCTTATTATTACTTCCACTAGTAGCTAGCTAACGTGAACAGGTTAGACTACTGCCTTAATCACTAATCTTCTTCCTCACATACAAACTTAAAAAAAAAACATCAATACAATCATTTAAACTGGTAGATTCATTTTTAATGTTTCACAATTGGATAATCCCATATAAACACACACATCACTATAGCTATCAAGGATAGTGGGAGTGAACTACGGGAGAAGCGGGAATGGGGTGGAGGCGGGAACTGCAGCAACAGCTATGAGCTAGTGTCTGGGGCGCCGGCGGTGTAGTAGCCGATCAGGGGCGGCAGCCAATTGCCAAAATGTCACCCCAAATTCAATCTTGCCTAATGGGAGGGCCGGCCCTGCATATGTATACAAGTGTATGCAGCTGTTTTTGTATAGTGTAGCGCTACAGGTTCATTCTGTGAGTGGGCTTCAGAGGTACTCTTTCACTGTCAGTTGAACTCACACACTGTCACTCAAAGCATTCGTCTCGTTCGTTTTTCAGACAAACACAGGAGGCATTTTAACACTTCGAATGAACTTCTGTTAAGGTCATAAATCATCATAATTACTCCAAGCAGATTTAACCACCTCCGTCTGACAATACCCATCCATTAGCCCTGGAACTCATTAACAGTATAATGAGAACTTTTCTGAAGTGATGACGACAATAGAAGAAAGTGGGATTGTCACTTTAGCTGCCAAATAGTTGGATGTGGTTTGGCTGCTGTGGGTGAATTTGTAATCTACCAATCGGAGCAGCTTTACTGGCCTGCACATGCCACAGCTGTGGTTTCAGAGGTCATATTTAATCTGACCCAAAGTCAGCCGCTATTCACATTTAGGCATACTTCTCATAATAGACAGAGACTGCAGAGGTAAAAAATGAAGCCTGGAATAAAGGAAAAGGAAAAAACTGAAATACATGCTCCCAATCCGCCCACCTGTAATCTGGATGAAGTTGCAGCAGATATGAAAAAAAGTCATGCTGTTACCCTTGTAGTGACTCCATGAAGGAGTTTAGGACACAGTATCCACTATAGCCGTTCTGTAGCATTGTGCCAGCTAGCGCACTGTATCAGTCAAAGGCTGTGAAAAATGATTAGGCACAGAGGGAAAACATCAAATTACTGTGGAATTAGTTACAGACAGGGATAAAAAGGCACCCAAAAATGTAGTAGACAGAGATTTAGATGAATAAAAAAAACTGCCAATGCGGTAAAAAAAAAAGGGATGAGGGAAGAAAATCTCATCAGGGAGAATGAATTATATAATGGCTTCCACACGCAACCCACAACCTTAATCTGCACCAGGGCCAATGGAGGATTCTTGCATTAGGCCTAGTAGTTTGTTTAATGCCATCAAATAGCTTTAGATGATCCAGGCCCACAGCCCCCACCTGTTCCTACTCCTCTTCTTCCTTCACGAGCTCTCTTTCTGTCTTTTCTCCCTGTCTTTCCATTCCCTGTGCTCCTGCTCCTACCATCTCCCTCCCTCCCTAAACCCCCTCTCCTTCTCTCCCTCCCTCCCCCTCTTTCCCTCCCCATCTCTGCCTGGCATTGCAACTGATGAGCTCCAAATAGAGACAATAATTTTATTTTTTGGTGAAGCATTTTTGCTACCATTGTCGGAAGAACCTGTTTAACATCAAAACAAAATCTCCTTTGTGAATCTTATGAAAATGTCCACAACCGTCTGTGTGTGGCTCTGCTGGCCTTGCCCCCCAGACCCTTGTCATCGTGTCCTCCCCCCTCAACAGCCTGCATCTGGTTGCTAAATGAACACCCTGTCTGTGCTTTCATACAATGCTCAGTGACTGTAAAAACATTATGCCCAGAGCCCAAACTGCTTCTTTTAATTTTATCATGGTTTCCCTCTCAACAGCTAATGACAAAAGCCAGGTTGATTTGTTTGAAGTCCTATTTGTATCTACAGTGATCAGCGCGCACCAACATGTTATTTCTCGGAGGGAAGCGTTGTCACAACCGTCCGCACACAGACAACTGAGCAGCTTGCGTTGTTGGCTTGCTAAACAACCAACAGAGATGCCATTTGAAGTGATGCTACTGTATTGTTGTTGTTGTGGAGGAAGAACAGCCCCTTTTATACTGTACGTTCATGAATGTCGCTCTTCCTTAAGTTTGACTTACCGATTCTACAGTGTTTCTTTCTGTAACCCTGGAGATAATATGTTGATCGAGGAAAGGGGGTAAGTCAGGAGGTAGGGGGGGCTCCCTGGTGCCTTTACCCACAAACCCCCTACATCCCCCCTACCCTCCCTCCACTCCCCTCCCCTCCTTCTTCCGACAGTTACCATGGCAACAACAGATGGGCAGAAAAAGGAACGGTGTGCTCGTGAGCTCTGATTCGAGCTGAGGACCAGCTGTAGTGAAGACTACAGGCAGCTTGACTACCCAGGAAGCTGAGAAGAAACACCAGCAATAACAATGCTACCAAAGCAGGCTGGAACTGTCTGCTGTCATCTGTGGATGGAAGCCAGATGAAAAATCATTCTACACCCAGGAGAGAGAACATCTCTTACAACCTGTTGTATAAAATGTTGCAGACATGGTTGATCTATGATAGACTCTTATTGATAACCACAAACACAATCGATATACACTATTATAAACTGGGTGGTTCGAGCTCTGAATGCTGATTGGCTGACAGTCATCCCTAAGAACAGCCCTTAGCTGTATATTGGCCATATACCCCACCCCCTCGGGCCTTATTGCTTAAATACAACAGACACTAGAGAAGTGTATGTGTTCCGTCTGTCTTATCCAATGCATAAGCTAGGTCACGTTATTGGGAAATATTCAAGTCCTTTTCATTTGGTGATGGCTGAAGAAGCCACCCATACAAAAGAAGCTGTGACGAGTCAAAGCTGGCTTGTTTGCTCCATGATTTCAATGTTCCCCATGTGATACTGTGGTGTAATCCTCTTAAAGGGCTCCCTCTTTCCCTGTTGTCTGGGCTTCTGCTGCGGCTTTACCTGGCCTCATCCCTTTAACTCTCTCTATAAAGCATCTCCCTGGTTTCCCCAAGGTTAATCATCAATAGGACCTGGTTGACTTGACAGCAGGCCATTTGGCACATAGCCCACGGCTACGTCTTGCTTCAGGTAGGGTCAGAATCTTGGCCGTTTAACTAATACTGTATCGACTCTCCCCAGAGAATCCTGGGCCTATTTCCTCTGCCACTCACACACGTCCACACACGCACGTCCACACACACACGTCCACACACACACACACACGTCCACACACGCACGTCCACACACACACATCCACACACACACACACACACACACACACACGTCCACACACACACACACATCCACACACACACACGTCCACACACGCACGTCCACACACACACACACACACACACACACACACACACACACACACACACACACACACACACACACACACACACACACACACGTCCACACACACACGTCCACACACACACGTCCACACACACACACACACACGTCCACACACACACACACACACACACACACGTCCACACACACACGTCCACACACACACACGCATGCACGCACACACACGCACGCACACACGTCCACACACACACACACACGCACACACGTCCACACACACACACGCACGCACATACATCCACACACTGGTTGTGCCTCAGGACAACAGTTTAATCCCAGCAGGATGAGACTCCAGACATGGAGAAAAACTAAAACAATTGAGAGAGAGAGAGAGTGGGGGGGAGCTGCAACCTTCAATCCAGGTTATTTGACAGCATCTCACACGCAACCATAAATACTGTATATACTGGCACACACACATATATACTGTATATAAAACATCCCCACCAACACAGACACATACCCAGTGAAGCATACACACAAAATACATGATGCAAATATATTTAGACAGTAGTGATATAGAGTTCACCCTGAAATGGAGCCTGAAAATCATCCATCCACTTTAGAGAGCACGGGAAGAACACAGGAATGTCAGACAGTATAGACACAATCAGCTTGGTAAAGCTTGTGTGTGGATGGCACTCTGTTGGCAGGGGAGCGCAGGCCCTCTGCTCCTTCTGTCACTGGAATGTGACAGAGATGGAGGAGGTCCAGGATAGCCCTCAAGACCGGAACACACTCTCTGCTAAGTGTGTGTGTGTGTGTGTGTGTGTGCGTGCGTGTGCGCGTGCGTGCGAGAGTGTGAGTGTCACTGGGTGCGGGTTTTGGTGTGGTTTGGCGTGTTTGAGAGAGATATAGAAACAATACTATATGTGTTTGTGGGTGGAGAGTGGGGGAGTGATCCAGTCTGTGGTTTTGTGTGTCTCTCGGTCTAAAGTCAAAGCCACACGGGTGTAAATCTCATCCGTAGACCTCTGACGTGAGACAGTACCCACTCATCCTCATCCACTTCTCATCAAGTCCTCGCCCCACACTCACAATATTCACAATCTCCTCCTCAATATCCCAGTACAGCTGATCAGTACTGAGAGACAGACTGGGGCCGTAGCACACTGGTGTCCTCTCTCGTTGCACACACACTAGAGTGACTTGAGCTGTTGATTTAATTACACACAGCACAGCAGTGATTAATCCCTATTTACCACTTGAGTAGCTCCAAGTCCACTCGCAGTCTCACAGCAGTCCTTTACAGCACCGCAGAGACCTCCACTCCACAGTAACCAACTGGTAACAGTATAGGTGTGCAATAGGGCTGGCAACACAGCCATCAGAGCCGAGCGTTGGGTTTGGGAAGGTCATGAGTTAGGAAAAGAGCAGCGGTCAGAGATCGGGATGGGAGCATGGCTGTAATCCACATTTAATCTTCTGTTTTGGACAATCCAGGGCTAGCGAGTGTGGCCCCTGCCAAGGCCAAAACCCAAATCACTCTCAGTCACACATGTTGGAAGCATTCTTCACTGACTCCCAGCCACACATGGTTAGCACACACTCCTCTATCGCTCCTAAATCTATTCTAAACATGTGCAGTACAGAGAAGTATTCTAAATCTATTCTAAACATGTACAGTACAGAGAAGTATTCTAAATCTATTCTAAACATGTACAGTACAGAGAAGTATTCTAAATCTATTCTAAACATGTGCAGTACAGAGAAGTATTCTAAATCTATTATAAACATGTACAGTACAGAGAAGTATTCTAAATCTATTCTAAACATGTACAGTACAGAGAATTATTCTAAATCTATTCTAAACATGTACAGTACAGAGAAGTATTCTAAATCTATTATAAACATGTGCAGTACAGAGAAGTATTCTAAATCTATTATAAACATGTACAGTACAGAGAAGTATTCTAAATCTATTATAAACATGTACAGTACAGAGAAGTATTCTAAATATATTCTAAACATGTACAGTACAGAGAAGTATTCTAAATCTATTATAAACATGTACAGTACAGAGAAGTATTCTAAATATATTCTAAACATGTACAGTACAGAGAAGTATTCTAAATCTATTATAAACATGTGCAGTACAGAGAAGTATTCAAGGACCTAGACGTTCTGACTCACAAGACATTTCCCATCACGATTGATGTGTACATTTAGTGAATCAGTGTAAGAAATAACAAATTGCTAGTTGTGCATTTGAGTGTGATAAACATCTACATTTCAGGTGAAGGTTGTGTGTTTACCTGTTTATAGCTCGGAATGTGTGCGTGTGTTTGTGTGGGGGGATTAAATGAATTTATGTTTGTGTTAGTGTTACTGTGCAAAACCAATCTCCTCCACCACAGTATTCTCTAGAGCAGGAATTCCCAAACTGGGGTACGCAATGCCGTCGGGGGTACGCCAAATAAAAATGTGATTCACATTTTTTTTAAATAAAATCTAAATATTTATAATTTTTTAGACTTTTTTTTCACATTTTCAAACAGTCCATTTATATTTTCCAATGGGGCTATACATTTAGTAGCCTCGTTTCACTGCCAAAAATAAAATACACTGCTCAAAAAAATAAAGGGAACACTTAAACAACACAATGTAACTCCAAGTCAATCACACTTCTGTGAAATCAAACTGTCCACTTAGGAAGCAACACTGATTGACAATAAATTTCACATGCTGTTGTGCAAATGGAATAGACAAAAGGTGGAAATTATAGGCAATTAGCAAGACACCCCCCAAAACAGGAGTGATTCTGCAGGTGGTGACCACAGACCACTTCTCAGTTCCTATGCTTCCTGGCTGATGTTTTGGTCACTTTTGAATGCTGGCGGTGCTCTCACTCTAGTGGTAGCATGAGACGGAGTCTACAACCCACACAAGTGGCTCAGGCAGTGCAGTTCATCCAGGATGGCACATCAATGCGAACTGTGGCAAAAAGGTTTGCTGTGTCTGTCAGCGTAGTGTCCAGAGCATGGAGGCCCTACCAGGAGACAGGCCAGTACATCAGGAGACGTGGAGGAGGCCGTAGGAGGGCAACAACCCAGCAGCAGGACCGGTACCTCCGCCTTAGTGCAAGGAGGTGCACTGCCAGAGCCCTGCAAAATGACCTCCAGCAGGCCACAAATGTGCATTTTTTTTTGCGATTTTGCGCTGGTTATCAAGGGGCAAAGTATTGACACGTTTTTTGAATTGAGAGACGAGCTTAAAGTTTTCTTTACTGACCATCATTTTCACTTGTCTGACCGCTTGCATGATGACGAGTTTCTCACACGACTGGCCTATCTGGGTGATGTTTTTTCTCGCCTGAATGATCTGAATCTAGGATTACGGGGACTCTAAACAACTATATTCAATGGGTGGGACAAAATTGAGAACCACTGGGAACTACTGCTATAGAGCAGGGCTTCCCGACCAGGGGTACTAGGACCTTGGGCTATCCACAGCGGATACTTGAAAAGACTCAGGAGTCCACAGGGTTACTGGTAAAATGCACATGAGGGGGTACTTCAGGGGTACTCCGGGCAGAGCAACAATCAGTTGGTGGTACAATAACCAAAAAAGGTTGTGAACCACTAAACCATCCTTTATCAGACGCAGCTTTCACTAAGGTGTGATGCTCCGATCTGCCTCTACTCCCCATCTGAGGCCTAAGGAGATCAAACCACTGCTCTCTCCTAGTGTGTGTGTGTGTGAGAGAGAGAGAGATGTGTATGTTTACTGTTAATTTGTATTGTTTGTTTCACTTTGTGTATTGCTACCTCACTTGCTTTGGCAATGTTAACACATGTTTCCCATGCCAATAAAGCCCCTTGAATTTAATTGAATTGAGAGAGAGAGAGAGAGAGAGAGAGAGAGAGAGAGAGAGAGAGAGAGAGAGAGAGAGAGAGAGGTTGTGCGTGTGCATGTACAATACACATCCCAAATGTTTGTAACACAATTTGCTTGGAAAGAGTGGAGATCAATTCAGTATATTATTGCCAGTCATATGGCCTCTCTCTGTCTCACTCTCTCTCTCTGTCTCACTCTCTCTCTGTCTCACTCTCTCTCTGTCTCACTCTCTCTGTGTCTCACTCTCTATGTCTCACTCTCTCTCTGTCTCACTCTCTCTCTGCAGCATGGTGAGTTGAATGCTGAATACTTAATGAAAGAATAGTGAATGTGATCGGTGGAGTGTGAAGTCGTTGTCACATTTAGCATGCTGTTATTCATGTTTGGCTGCTAACAGTGTGTGGCTTACTCAGTTTTGGCATTGGAAACATTTGCCTGAGAGTGTGAGAGTAAATATAGCATCCGCACTGCAATTTGCTCACCCTTGTGGTTGTATGTTTGGCCATCTGGCTGTATGACTGTGTATGTGTGTCTATGTGTGTGTGTTGGGGGATGAACTTGAGAGTCAGAAGAGGATCTCTATCACAAGTGTCTGTTTATGTTTGTCTATCTGTGTTGGAGGGAGTGTGGCGCATGTCGCTTATTGGTCTGTGTAAGGTGTTTCACTGGTGTGTGCGTGTGTGATTAAGTATGTATTTGTGTGTGTGTGTGTGTGTTTGAGTGAGCTGTTTGGGTCTCTCATCCGCTCCTATCACTTTTACTCAACCAAACACAGCAGCTGCTGCTGCCAGCCCTGAGGGACAATGTTGGACACAGTGGACAAACACAGATACACACACACCAATGCCATATCTCCCCATGCCCTCATCATGCCTATAGCCCAAACATTGCAGCAGAAGGATAGGATGCAGGTTCTGTTCAGCGAACGAGAGAGAGAGAGAGAGAGAGAGAGAGAGAGAGAGAGAGAGAAAGAGATTCAGCACCACAAGTCACTGTAGAAAAACATTGAGAGAAGCGGTATAAGACAATGTGTCAGAGATGTATGGGATAGATATGATCTGCACCAGGTGCAAATCAATACTCATAGACACTTCCTCCATCTTACTCTCACAGTTAGAGCGAGAGCGCTGGTGCCTTTGTACAGTCAGTGGATCTCATCAAGAGTCTATGGAAGCTTAGAACAAAGGGAAAAGGCTCCTAACAAACTGATACAACTGTCGTGTCTTTGACTATGCCAGATTAATTGCTATGACATGCTATTCTATAAAATCATTTCTCCGTAATTAATATTACCTGATTGAACTAATCATGTAAATGTTAATTAACTAGAGAGGGACACCACGAAATAATATTTATAGAGCTGTTATATTTCGAATAAACTCTTAAAGATTTAGTAAGATTTTACATCCATAACAGTCACATTAATCGTCATTTTATTCAGTCTCATCTGAAAGTTGTAAATCCTTGATTATCTGCAAGAATCCTGGCTAACAAGTTGAATCAGCAATACAAAATTGGGTTTAATTATTTATTTACTAAATACCTAACTAATCAAACAGAATCACACATATACACATATACAATTAAATGATTGTACACACATATACAATTAAACTTGATTACAAAGTGCCGTCATACAGAAAAACGTCCCTAGCGGGCGGAATAGATATGACAGCTTGTTACACAAAGAAAAGGGGGGGGGCTGGGTTTTAGTGAAAGAGTGGGAGACTGGAACATATGCGAAGCTGTGTTATCGTAAATACAGTATCCTATGCATTCTAAATTACCACCCATTTGAAGAAGGAAAATGCAATAAATATTTACTCTGAGCTGCGCTTCAGTAGGTTGGTGGTAGATGGAAGACCGTATCGCCAACCCGAGTCCTCTGTCCTTTGAAGAATGTCTCTGGTGATCACTGGATACGTTGGAGTAACGTCGTGTGTAGTAGACCGGATACTCTGACTGTCCTTCCTAACCTACATTTGTAGCAGCTGTTGCTAACTCAACGGCTAGGAGGTATCCCTTCTGTAGTGAATACGAGTTCAAAGTTCATACCATTCACAACCAAAGTCCATGCTGCTGTTGGCTTAGTTCTGTAGTTATTATCTTAACCATTCTGACACCGGATCGTCATCCTAGCGTACCCGGAAGAGAAAGTTATATTCTTGTCAATGGCTTTTATAGTGGAGGGAGAGGGGTGTGTCTGAAAAGTTTATAACCCATGCCTCTTCACAGGGGCGGGCCACTGTGAGCAGAGGAAAACTTATGAAAGCCCAGATCTCTCATTTGGAAGCTAAAATTACATTTCACCTCTTCACAAATAATGTCATATTCAAACATTTGAATTAAACAACAATTCCATGTGAATCCGATACCTCTGATGTTTAGACTTTCCACAGTAGAGTTTCTGTCATTCTATCATTGATGAGAATGTGTCAGAGGGCAACCGAACTGACATATTATACCTTAAGTACCACCGCATATGATCAGTTGGTCGATTACCAGAATATAGTTCATTTCCCCCCACTTCGGATGTTCCCAGAATCTGTATGTTAACCAAGGGGTTTTATTATGTCACATCAGTAGGGAAGAGAAAAAGGGGGAAAGAGGTATTTATGACTGTCATAAACCTACCCCCACTGCCAACGTCATGACACAACCTTTCATATGCGTCTTGCTAAGTAAGATAATGAAAGCTCAATGTTCTGTTGTTGTTGAGAGCCCAATGCTAGTGTGAGGTCTAAACGATGAGGCCTTTACTTAATCTTTGACAAACCATGGTATGGCTCTTTGAGAAGGCTGGATCTATGGCTCCATGACTGTTTGAGGTGTTGACATGGGTTAAGAGTATAAGATAATAATTGAATGGCCTACGAGTGGTCTGGGACACTGTGTCTATTCTATTCTTTCCCTGTGAGTCTTACAGTCATTTAAGGTCAGTCTTAGGGTCATTTATAAACTGTTAGTCATAAGTGCTGACTCATGGCCTGAACCCTCGTTAACAGCCCAGCCTCTCAACGGCCAGATTCACTGACCTCTCCTCTCTCGGCCTGAATAATCTTTCTAACCCTCTTTTCCACTCTTTTTCTCCATCGCTCTTTCGCTTTCTCTTCCTCTCTCTCTCCTCGCTCTCTCTCTCTCTCTATCTCTCTCTCTCTCTCTCTCTCTCTCTCTCTCTCTCTCTCTCTCTCTCTCTCTATCTCTCTCTCTCTCCCCCCCTTCTCTCTCTTAATATTTCTAATGGTCTGTTGATTGTATACCCAGCTGTTTGGGCATACAGTAAAAAGTAGAGTGCTGCCGCTACAACCTCTTCTAATCTATTTTTTGGTAAATACATAAATCTACTGTACAATTATCTTCGGGTTAGCGGAGATGGAGGAGACCGAAACGAGAACTCTACTTTCTCTTTCAAAATATCGTTCGGTGAATCATGAGTGACTCCATCATTTGTAAAAAGTTTCAATACAACATTTTTGGTAGCATTTCTATGTTGAAGATTGGAAAAGAAATTGGTGCATTTTTCCCCATATTCCATCCAGTTCGCTTTTTTTAATAATATATTACACTGGATCTTTCTTGAATAAGTTCCTCCATTTCTTTTTGTTTTTCCTCTAACTTATTCTGTGCCTCTATGGTACAGTTTTTATTGCTATCTAACTGTACTGTTAGTCCTTCAATTTCCTTTGTTAATATGGACTCTTTTGATCTAAACTGCTTTTGTTTTATAGATGAGTACTGAATTGCATGGCCTCTAAAGGCACATTTAAAAGTGTCCCATACAATATGGAGATCTTCTGTACCTATGTTATGTCAGGACAAATCTGTTATAAATGATTGTGTCCTAGTTAAAAACAAGTTATCATCCAGTAGGCTTTGATTAAATGTCCAATATTCTCGCCTACGTGGAAATTCCGTAAGAATCACATTCATTTATAAAGCCCTTTTTTCATCAGCCGATGTCACAAAGTGCTATACAGAAACCCAGCCTAAAATCCCAAACAGCAAGCAGTGGAGATGTAGAAGCACGTAAGCATGTAAGAGTAATATATATGCCAATTATGTGATGGTCCGACCGTATTCTGTCCCCCATCAACACTTTTTAAACTTTTGGTGCCAGCGAGAATGACATAAGAAAGTAATCAAGCCGACTAGCTTGATTAAGCCTCCGCCATGTACATCTCACGAGGTCAGCATATTTAAGCCTCCATATATCCACTAATTCCAATATATCCATGACATTCATGATTTCCTTTAGTGCCTGAGGGTGATAGTTTGTAGTGTGATTTCCTTTACGGTCCATAGAGGTATTTAAAACCATATTAAAATCTCCCACCAAAATAATAGAGTATAGTGTTGCTTATAGAGTTTAGACATTCTTAAATATATTTTCAAAGAAGCATGGATCACCATTATTTGGACCGTATATATTAATGAGCCAAATCTGTTTATGGTCCAATAACATATTTAAAATCACCCATCTACATTGAGGATCTGTTTGGACAATTTGCAGATTCATATCAAAATGAATGTTTATTAAGATCATCAACCCTTTTGAGTTTCTTTGCCCATGGGAGAAACATATTTTTCGCCCCCCAGTACTTTTTCCACAAAACGTAATCTAAAATTGTTGAAGAGTTTCCTGTAAACAATAGATATTAGATTCCTTTTCTTTTAACCAGGTAAATATATGATCGTCTTTTTGTAACATCTGCTTCCAACGCACACTCTCAAACACGTAGATCCCCTGAACGCAGCTCACTCTCCAGATCCCAATCACCTGAATTCTGATCACCTGTTCACACACCTGTATGTCATTATCGCACACTATTTAGTTCAGTTCTTTGCACCCCATCATTGTGAGGTATTGTTTGTTTTGTGACACACTATTTAGAGTGCTGGTTTGCCTGTTATTTAATCCTCCCGTGTATGATAGTTTTGCCTGCCTCACTAATGACGCCTATTCCCTGCCTGTACCTTACTTAGCCTGTTGGATTTCCTGTTGTCAACCTATTGCCTGATCTCCAGGAAGACATTACTAGCCTTTTCCCTGCCTGTACTGTTGCCCTTTTGGATCCCCTGTGTATGACCTTCTGCCTGCCGCTGGACCCAGCTACCTGCCTCCTCCTGTGGTCCTTTACAATAAACACCTGCTGCAGCCTGCGCTTGAAACCAGCTCTCTGTCTCCCCTCATGTTCATTACTTTTCTTATTATCTGCTAAGCCATTACAATTATAACTGGCTATACTTATTTCACCAATTACCATAATGAGACACAAGTTTCAATTCTATTTATCATAATATATGTTTGTAAACATACCATTAAAAAGTAACATGATGATTGAGTGTCTATATAGCTGTACCATGATATTTGCATTGCTACTAAGTAAACCTCCAATTGGTCCCCACTATTCCACCCGTTAAAACCCCTCATCCCGAGTTGGGTTGTCATCCCAATGCCCGACAGACAGCCCCCGACCCCCCGGATCCCATGGCTCCGGAGAGACCGGGACCCATCCTTGGAAAAGAGCACACAGTTCCACCCACAGAACAGAAGCAGATCAACCGCCGAATGCATTTCCATCGCCCTCACCTCCATCTGTATTATATATAACCCATTAAATATATATATATATCTTTTAAAAATCCTGTTTATCTTATTTTCCATATTTAGCTATTTATATTTGTAGTAAGGTAGGCAGTTTATGCAAAGGATTTTTACCTCTCACCAGTCTCGCCATTACCAAAATTACATTATGGCAAGCAATTATTATTTTAGCAAACAATTATTGTGATTCATCCTATATTGTCCCTAACATCTTTTACTCCCTCGCAACAGTTGTGGTGTATACACGCATGCACGCACGTGCACACACACACACACACACACACACACACACACACACACACACACACACACACACACACACACACACACACACACACACACACACACACACACACACACACACACACACACACACACACACACACACACACACACACACACACACACACACACACACACACTCACTCACTCACTCAACCCCTTTCCCCCACAACAACCATAGACTCAGATTCTCAACAGTTGCACCACCACAGAGCCCAATTCAAGAAAAGTCTTGATTTACGAATGCATATACAGTCAGATATACCCCCTTCCCCTGAAACACCCACACATGGTCCCCCGTTGTGACCATATTCCCAAGCATCTCTGTGCATTCAGATCTTTGATTTTGTGCCACCAGGGCCACAATAATATGCCCCCTCTCTGAATGTCTGTGTGACCCCTTCGCCATGGGTTACTGCAGCTAGTGTTGCCAGCACTGCCGCTGCCTGGGTGGGGGCACCCCACCAGAATCCCCACCGGCTAGGTACAAGGTAGTCAAGGTTCTCTTTAGCATCTTTGAGAATTTCCTTGTATATTATGCTCTCCCATCAGGGGGCTTTGCAGGACCAACCCTGCCAGGCAGGCTCAGAATCATGAGGGGGCGGTGCTGCTCTAGGTCTCTGACCGCATTTAGGCTGCACACAGGCTGCTTACAGTAGGCCCATAAAACAAATAGGGACTTCTCCTTAGTATCTGGATCATTCAGGTGGGTGTCTAGGGTATAGGGTTGTGGACCGTTCCCTCAATATAGGACCATAAATGAATAAATTAACATTTATTTTAAAAATGTAGCTCCACATGGTAGGACAATAAATAAATTTGATGTATAATTTATTTTAAAATGCAGTTCCACCATGATTAGACAATACAAAAATAAGATGTATAATTCATTATAAAATGGATTGTAACGCCTGGTGCTCTCCTCATCCTCGGATGAGGTGAGGAGAGAAGGATCTTCGGACCAAAACGCAGCTTTTGGGAAATAAGCCATCTTTATTATAACAACGATAAAGATGGCAACACGAAACGAAACAAAACACTTTCAAAACTACAAAATAACAAAACGACGTTGACGAGACCTGAACATAAACTTACATAACTAAACATAAACTTACGTACAGGAAACAGACGACATCGAAACGAAACGAAACAAACAAACGCTACAGTCCCATGTGGTACGAACATAAATACTGACACAGGAGACAATCACCCACAACGAACACTGTGACAACGCCTACCTAAATATGACTCTCAATTAGAGGAACGCCAAACACCTGCCTCTAATTAAGAGCCATACCAGGTAACCCAAAACCAACACAGAAACAGAAAACATAGAATGCCCACCCAACCTCACGTCCTGACCAACTAACACACATAACAACTAACATAAATAGGTCAGGAACGTGACAGTACCCCCCCCACAAGGTGCGAACTCCGGACGCACCAGCACAAGGACTAGGGGAGGGTCTGGGTGGGCATCTAACCACGGTGGTGGCTCAGGCTCCGGGCGCGGTTCCCACCCCACCATAATCCATCCTAGCTTCCTCCCTCCAAGAATGTCCACCCTCTTTTCTCCCCCACAAAATCCTCTTAATAACATACCCAATAAGGACAACACCGGGACAGAGAGATAAATCAATACAGAGGGATAGATAAGAATATAGAGGTAGATAAAGATAGAGAGGGAGATCAGGATAGAGGGGCAACTCCGGACTGAAAGGCAGCTCCGGACAGAGAGACAGCTCTGGACTGATGGGCAGTTCTGGGTATCTAGCCTTTTCAGGCTGAAGGGCAGCTCATGGCTGACTGACGAATCTCGACGCTCATGGCTGGCTGACGGCTCTCGACGCTCATGGCAGGCTGACGGCTCTCGACGCTCATGGCAGGCTGACGGCTCTCGACGCTCATGGCAGGCTGACGGCTCTCGACGCTCATGGCAGGCTGACGGCTCTCGACGCTCATGGCAGGCTGACGGCTCTCGACGCTCATGGCGCTCTGACGGCTCTGGCTGCTCATGGCTCTCTGACGGCTCTGGCTGCTCATGGCTCTCTGACGGCTCTGGCTGCTCATGGCTCGCTGGCGGCTCTGGCAGATCCTGTCTGGTTGGCGGCTCTGGCAGATCCTGTCTGGTTGGCGGCTCTGGCAGATCCTGTCTGGTTGGCGGCTCTGGCAGATCCTGTCTGGTTGGCGGCTCTGGCAGATCCTGTCTGGTTGGCGGCTCTGGCAGATCCTGTCTGGCTGACGGCTCTAGCGGCTCCTGTCTGGCTGACGGCTCTAGCGGCTCCTGTCTGGCTGACGGCTCTGTAGGCTCATGGCAGACGGGCGGCTTTGCAGGCTCATGGCAGACGGGCGGCTTTGCAGGCTCCTGGCAGACGGATGGCTCAGACGGCGCTGGGGAGACGGATGGCTCAGATGGCGCTGGGGAGACGGATGGCTCAGATGGCGCTGGGGAGACGGATGGCTCAGATGGCGCTGGGGAGACGGATGGCTCAGATGGCGCTGGGGAGACGGATGGCTCAGATGGCGCTGGGGAGACGGATGGCTCTGGCCGGATACGGTGCACTGTAGACCTGGTGCGTGGTGCCGGAACTGGAGGCACCGGGCTAAGGATAAGCACCTTCCTACTAGTGCGGGGAGCAGGGACAGGGCACACTGTATTCTCAAAGCCCACTCGATAACTGATGCGTGGTACCGGCACTGGTGACGCCGGGCTGAGGACAAGCACATCAGGATTAGTAGGGGGAGAAGATACAGTTTGTACAGGGCTCTGGAGACGCACTGGTAGCTTAGTGCGTGGGGCCAGAACTGGAGGCACCGGGCTAGATACACGCACTACAGGGAGAGTGCGTGGAGGAGGAACAGGGCTCAGGATACGCACTGGTAGCCTAGTGCGTAGTGTAGACACTGTAGGTACTAGGCTGGGGCGGGGAGGTGGTGCCGGAAATACCGGACCGTGGAGACGTACTGGCACTCTTGAGCATTGAGCTTGCCCAACCTTACCTGGTTGAATACTCCCGGTTGCCCGACCAGTGCGGGGAGGTGGAATAACCCGCACCGGGCTATGTAGGCGAACCGGGGAAACCATGTGTAAGGCAGGTGCCATGTATGCCGGCCCGAGGAGACGCACTGGAGACCAGACGCGTTGAGCCGGCCTCATGACACCTGGCTCAATACCCAATCTAGCCCTCCCAGTGCGGGGAGGTGGAATAACCCGCACTGGGCTATGCACTCGTACAGGAGACACCGTGCGCTCTACTGCGTAACACGGCGCCTGCCCGTACTCCCGCTCTCCACGGTAAGCCTGGGAAGTGGGCGCAGGTCTCCTACCTGCCCTTGGCCCACTACCTCCTAGCCCCCCCCCAAGAAATTTTTGGGAATTACTTACGGGCTTTTCGGGCTTCCGTGCCAGACGAGTTCCCTCATAGCTCCGGTTCCTCTCTCCGGTAGCCTCTGCACTCCCCAGTGCCTCCAGCTGCTCCCATGGCTTTTCGGGCTTCCAGCCACGTCTCCTTGCTGCCTCCTTAAACCACCGCTCCTGGGCTTTAGCTGCCTCCCTCTCTTCCTGAGAACGGCGATTTTCTCCTGCCTTAGCCCAGGGACCTTCTCCATTCATTATCTGCTCCCATGTCCAGAAATCCTTGTTTTTCTCCTGTCCCTTACTCCGTTTATTTTTCCCTTGCCGCTTGGTCTTAGCGTGGTGGGTGATTCTGTAACGCCTGGTGCTCTCCTCATCCTCGGATGAGGTGAGGAGAGAAGGATCTTCGGACCAAAACGCAGCTTTTGGGAAATAAGCCATCTTTATTATAACAACGATAAAGATGGCAACACGAAACGAAACAAAACACTTTCAAAACTACAAAATAACAAAACGACGTTGACGAGACCTGAACATAAACTTACATAACTAAACATAAACTTACGTACAGGAAACAGACGACATCGAAACGAAACGAAACAAACAAACGCTACAGTCCCATGTGGTACGAACATAAATACTGACACAGGAGACAATCACCCACAACGAACACTGTGACAACGCCTACCTAAATATGACTCTCAATTAGAGGAACGCCAAACACCTGCCTCTAATTAAGAGCCATACCAGGTAACCCAAAACCAACACAGAAACAGAAAACATAGAATGCCCACCCAACCTCACGTCCTGACCAACTAACACACATAACAACTAACATAAATAGGTCAGGAACGTGACATGGATATCCATCATCTGCACAAAATTGAAAGCTCTCTCGCAACCCCTGCTCACAGACATACATTGGTTCTGGGATATGCAACCATTTCCTTTCCCAGTCACTTAACGCCACACTTTCCCAAACACCAAAAAACACACACCACACCATCCATCTCCATACATCCACACATACCCAAATACTGCGCCTTCTGTCTGCTGAGTTTTTATCTCTGCCATGTTGAATTAGTGCTTTTGTGTTCCGATTAGTTATATTTGAAGATAGATAGAAAAGCTAAACTCAGCAATAAAAGAAATGTCCTCTCACTGTCAACTGCGTTTATTTTCAGCAAACTTAACATGTGTAAATATTTGTATGAACATAACAAAATAGCCATGGAGAATAGCCATGGAGTAGTCTTTGTGTCTCTGAACAATTGATTATCAATATACAGTTTACAGAGCTAGGCGTTTCCCTTTCAATCTATTTTCCTTGAAAATTGGACACAGGACTTTGCGCCGTTCTGCAATTTCCTTCGGGAACTGATCATTCATGCCTATTTTCGTGCCAGCAAGTCTTTTAACCAGGCTTTTAACCATTATTTTATCTTCAAAGAAAGCAAATTTGGCAACGATTTGGCATTCATACCTCTGCTCGAAGCGGTGTACATGTTCGAGTTGGATTTTGTCAATAGCTCCGTGTGGGATCTGAAGCGCTGTAAGGAGGATCTCTCTAACTACACATTCAGGAACTTCTCCTTCTTTCTCTTGGATACCTCTAAGTACCAGATTATCTCTCGTGGATCTGGTCTGCATGTCAGGTAAGGCTTCTTTCAGAACGGTGTTCTCCTTTTTAAGTTCATTAACTTCGGTTTCAATCTTATTGACTGTCCCTTTTAGCTTGTGTGTTTCCTTCTCCAATGTCGCAGTTTTTTCGTCACTCATCTCGAGGCTTGCCTTCAACTCTTTTATATCCTTACTGCCTAATTCAAGTATACCCAGTTTGTCATTTATTGATTTTAACAGATCGGTTTCGACCTTTACCATTCCCGGTGGTGAAAAGATTAAATCGTCTGTGTCTGTAGAAGAGTCACGTTTTCATTTTGAGATAGGTTCCCCTGTTTTACTCTCCATCATGTTGAGATGGGTTCCCCTGTCTTACTCTCCGTCATGTTGAGACTGGTTCCCCTGTTTTACTCTCCATCATGTTGAGATAGGTTCCCCTGTTTTACTCTCCATCATGTTGAGATAGGTTCCCCTGTTTTACTCTCCATCATGTTGAGATAGGTTCCCCTGTTTTACTCTCCGTCATGTTGAGATAGGTTCCCCTGTTTTACTCTCCGTCATGTTGAGACTGGTTCCCCTGTCTTACTCTCCGTCATGTTGAGACTGGTTCCCCTGTCTTACTCTCCGTCATGTTGAGACTGGTTCCCCTGTTTTACTCTCCGTCATGTTGAGACTGGTTCCCCTGTCTTACTCTCCGTCATGTTGAGACTGGTTCCCCTGTCTTACTCTCCGTCATGTTGAGACTGGTTCCCCTGTTTTACTCTCCGTCATGTTGAGATGGGTTCCCCTGTTTTTCTCTCCGTCATGTTGAGATGGGTTCCCCTGTTTTACTCTCCGTCATGTTGAGATGGGTTCCCCTGTTTTACTCTCCGTCATGTTGAGATGGGTTCCCCTGTTTTACTCTCCGTCATGTTGAGATGGGTTCCCCTGTTTTACTCTCCGTCATGTTGAGATGGGTTCCCCTGTTTTACTCTCCGTCATGTTGAGATGGGTTCCCCTGTTTTACTCTCCGTCATGTTGAGATGGGTTCCCCTGTTTTACTCTCCGTCATGTTGAGATGGGTTCCCCTGTTTTTCTCTCCGTCATGTTGAGATGGGTTCCCCTGTTTTACTCTCCGTCATGTTGAGATGGGTTCCCCTGTTTTACTCTCCGTCATGTTGAGATGGGTTCCCCTGTTTTACTCTCCGTCATGTTGAGATGGGTTCCCCTGTTTTACTCTCCGTCATGTTGAGATGGGTTCCCCTGTTTTACTCTCCGTCATGTTGAGACTGGTTCCCCTGTTTTACTCTCCGTCATGTTGAGACTGGTTCCCCTGTTTTACTCTCCGTCATGTTGAGATGGGTTCCCCTGTTTTACTCTCCGTCATGTTGAGATGGGTTCCCCTGTTTTTCTCTCCGTCATGTTGAGATGGGTTCCCCTGTCTTACTCTCCGTCATGTTGAGATGGGTTCCCCTGTTTTTCTCTCCGTCATGTTGAGATAGGTTCCCCTGTTTTACTCTCCGTCATTTTGAGATAGGTTCCCCTGTTTTACTCTCCGTCATGTTGAGATGGGTTCCCCTGTTTTTCTCTCCATCATGTTGAGACTGGTTCCCCTGTTTTACTCTCCGTCATGTTGAGACTGGTTCCCCTGTCTTACTCTCCGTCATGTTGAGATGGGTTCCCCTGTCTTACTCTCCGTCATGTTGAGATGGGTTCCCCTGTCTTACTCTCCATCATGTTGAGACTGGTTCCCCTGTCTTACTCTCCGTCATGTTGAGACTGGTTCCCCTGTCTTACTCTCCGTCATGTTGAGACTGGTTCCCCTGTCTTACTCTCCGTCATGTTGAGACTGGTTCCCCTGTCTTACTCTCCGTCATGTTGAGACTGGTTCCCCTGTCTTACTCTCCGTCATGTTGAGATAGGTTCCCCTGTTTTACTCTCCGTCATGTTGAGACTGGTTCCCCTGTCTTACTCTCCGTCATGTTGAGACGGGTTCCCCTGTCTTACTCTCCGTCATGTTGAGACTGGTTCCCCTGTCTTACTCTCCGTCATGTTGAGACTGGTTCCCCTGTCTTACTCTCCGTCATGTTGAGATGGGTTCCCCTGTTTTACTCTCCGTCATGTTGAGATAGGTTCCCCTGTCTTACTCTCCATCATGTTGAGATAGGTTCCCCTGTTTTACTCTCCGTCATGTTGAGACTGGTTCCCCTGTCTTACTCTCCGTCATGTTGAGACTGGTTCCCCTGTCTTACTCTCCATCATGTTGAGATAGGTTCCCCTGTTTTACTCTCCGTCATGTTGAGACTGGTTCCCCTGTCTTACTCTCCATCATGTTGAGATAGGTTCCCCTGTTTTACTCTCCGTCATGTTGAGATAGGTTCCCCTGTTTTACTCTCCGTCATGTTGAGACTGGTTCCCCTGTTTTACTCTCCATCATGTTGAGATAGGTTCCCCTGTTTTACTCTCCGTCATGTTGAGACTGGTTCCCCTGTCTTACTCTCCGTCATGTTGAGACTGGTTCCCCTGTCTTACTCTCCGTCATGTTGAGATGGGTTCCCCTGTTTTACTCTCCGTCATGTTGAGATAGGTTCCCCTGTCTTACTCTCCGTCATGTTGAGACTGGTTCCCCTGTCTTACTCTCCGTCATGTTGAGATAGGTTCCCCTGTTTTACTCTCCGTCATGTTGAGATGGGTTCCCCTGTTTTACTCTCCGTCATGTTGAGATAGGTTCCCCTGTTTTACTCTCCGTCATGTTGAGATAGGTTCCCCTGTTTTACTCTCCGTCATGTTGAGACTGGTTCCCCTGTCTTACTCTCCGTCATGTTGAGATAGGTTCCCCTGTTTTACTCTCCGTCATGTTGAGACTGGTTCCCCTGTCTTACTCTCCGTCATGTTGAGACTGGTTCCCCTGTCTTACTCTCCGTCATGTTGAGATGGGTTCCCCTGTCTTACTCTCCGTCATGTTGAGATGGGTTCCCCTGTCTTACTCTCCGTCATGTTGAGATAGGTTCCCCTGTCTTACTCTCCGTCATGTTGAGATGGGTTCCCCTGTCTTACTCTCCGTCATGTTGAGACTGGTTCCCCTGTTTTACTCTCCGTCATGTTGAGATGGGTTCCCCTGTCTTACTCTCCGTCATGTTGAGATGGGTTCCCCTGTTTTACTCTCCGTCATGTTGAGACTGGTTCCCCTGTTTTACTCTCCGTCATGTTGAGATGGGTTCCCCTGTCTTACTCTCCGTCATGTTGAGACTGGTTCCCCTGTTTTACTCTCCGTCATGTTGAGATGGGTTCCCCTGTCTTACTCTCCGTCATGTTGAGATGGGTTCCCCTGTCTTACTCTCCGTCATGTTGAGATGGGTTCCCCTGTTTTACTCTCCGTCATGTTGAGACTGGTTCCCCTGTTTTACTCTCCGTCATGTTGAGACTGGTTCCCCTGTTTTACTCTCCGTCATGTTGAGACTGGTTCCCCTGTTTTACTCTCCGTCATGTTGAGATGGGTTCCCCTGTCTTACTCTCCGTCATGTTGAGACTGGTTCCCCTGTTTTACTCTCCGTCATGTTGAGACTGGTTCCCCTGTCTTACTCTCCGTCATGTTGAGATAGGTTCCCCTGTTTTACTCTCCATCATGTTGAGATAGGTTCCCCTGTCTTACTCTCCGTCATGTTTGGGTGTTGCTTGTTTTCGTAATATGTGTCGATACATTTCTCTAGTCTTATAATTTGTTTTGTGTTGTTATGCAGATTGAAGGTTCATACCCACCAGATTGTGAAGCGCTAATATTTAGTCTAATTTACCAATATTGAATATTGCGTTTTTATCTTGAGGTGATCTACATTGCTGTGTTCAGTCCGCCATCTTGCTCCTGTCACTACTCATTATTGTCTGGCTCAACCTCTTCTAATCTTGGTGACCGTGTTGTGGTGTTTCACCAGGACATCTGGATACAGCCAGTCAGACAGACCCCATTGAGAGATAAACACTCAGAATGTAACAACTGTGTATAGGAGATCTTACACCTTTTCACAGTGACATGGTTTATCCAAACACTCATCCAGACGCTCATTCACATAAGACAAGGGTTTATCTGTATGACTTTAACAGTGATGACAGAAAGATTAGAATTAAAGGATTGTAAGTATGAGTTATAAGAAATAACGGAAAAAAAAGAAGAAACGGTGAGAGAGGAGGAATGGGTTGTGGGAGGAAAGAGTGAAAAGAGAGATCGGTGGGACTGGCACGCTGGAGAACTTGGCTCTGCACGGATGAATCCCGGATTCAACTGTACCGGGCAGATGGCATGGTGGCGGTGGGCTTATGGTATGGGCAGGCATAAACTACGGACAATGAACACAATCAGATTTAATATTGCAGATAGATTTGAGCTTCCATCAATGTAATTGTCTGCATCATTTCCAATCCCATATATATTTTTTTGTAAGTATGTACATATATACAGTATATACAGTACTAGTCAAAGGTTTGGACACACCTACTCATTCAAGGGCTTTTCTTTATTTTACTATGTTCTACATTGTAGAATAATAGTGAAGACATCAAAACTATGAAATAACACATATGGAATTATGTAGTAACCAAAAAAGTGTTAAACACATTTTAGATTCTTCAAAGCAGCCACCCTTTGCCTTGATGACAGCTTTGCACAATCTTGGAATTCTCTCAACCAGCTTCATGAGGAATGCTTTTCCAACAGTCTTGAACGAGCTGAGCACTTGTTGGCTGCTTTTCCTTCACTCTGCGGTACGACTCTTCCCAAACGCTCACAATTGGGTTGAGGTGTGAGGTGTGTTTTGGGTCATTGTCCTGTTGAAAAACAAATGATAGTCCCAATCGCAAACCATATCCAATGGCGTATCGCTGCAGAATTCTGTGGGAGCCATGCTGGTTAAGTGTGCCTTGAATTTTAAATAAATCACCAACAATGTCACCAGCAAAGCACCATCACACCTCCTCCTACATGCTTCACGGTGGGAACCACACATGCAGAGATCATCCGTTCACCTACTTTGCGTCTCACAAAGACACAGTGGTTGGAATCACAAATCTCAATTTGGACTTATCGTGTTTCTTGGCCCAAGCAATTCTCTTCTTACTGGTGTTCTTTAGTAGTGGTTTCTTTGCAGAAATTCAACCATGAAGGCCTGATTCACGCAGTCTCCTCTTTACTGGTACTGACTGGTTTTCTGATCTATTCCCCTACCTTTTTTTAAGGAATCTGTGACCAACAGATGCATATCTGTATTCCCAGTCATGTGAAATCCATCGATTAGGGCCTAGTGAATTTATTTCCATTGACTGATTTCCTCATATGAACTGTAACTCAGTAAACCTTTGAAATTGTTACATGTTCCGTTTATATTTTTGTTCAGTATAGTTTTTGGTAAAAACATATTTAAAGACTGTAAAATCACCAGGAATTCAGCAACAACAAAAAAAGAATTGAGGAAGTCTGTTCTTAAGTATTCCCACAAATAAAAAAAGAGACATGTGATCGTGTCTCAATGTAATCAAGAGATATAATGATTGTTATTTTCAAATACAATCTCGTTTTGGGCTCAGGTGTTGTCAATTTAACGTGGAAAATGTTTTATAATTATTTTCCAGCCCTACGACCATTCCCTCCGATCTAGTTACCTACCCCTGATGTAAGGGGAAGAAGCGACTGTAAACACTTTAGGGGCCAATGTCTCTGAAATGAGGACGGTAATAAATAGACCTGTGGGGGACTCCGCAAGGTATGGGCCCTCTAATACCACCGCAGCGCATTCTCATCATGATCTGTTATTCCCACACACACACACACACACACACACACACACACACACACACACACACACACACACACACACACACACACACACACACACACACAGATGTGCTCTCTCAGTGCTCTCCCCCCTAAGTGGCCATTACCTCACAGCTCCCTGACTTCAATACTCTCACAGGAGCTGAACACAGACCAGTGGAAGCCCTCACACTGATTCAACAAAATGATCAGTGGTTAAAAGGAGTCGGAGCTACATGGAGCCATGCTCCAGCAAAGAGAAAAGCATAATGTTATCCAAAATAACATGTTCATCTAATTCTAAACAATCACTTTATCCAACTCAAAAAATTATGTTTATCCAACTCAAAAAATTATGTTTATCCAACTCAAAAAATTATGTTTATCCAACTCAAAAAATTATGTTTATCCAACTCAAATGACCGCACTGAGACATGTTTAGATGACCTGTACTTTAGTATAAGCTATGTGTTTGTGTGTTTATACACTGATTCATGTCTACTATACACTGTAAATGTATTTGTGCATGTTTGGAGCACAGGGGGTCTAGTCCTCTTCCCCTTCCTCATCGGTGACACAGATGCATATTGATTTCAGAGAGCCTGCTTAGAAACCATGCTGAGTGACAGTACAGGAAGAGAACATGGTGCACACACAGAAAACACACACACACACACACACACAGCCATGTGCACACTGACACAAACACACTGTAACGGCAGTCCTCCTCCTCTTCATCTGAAGAGGAGGAGTATTGAGGGAACCAAGGCGCAGCGTAGTGAAATGACATATTTTATAAACGAAAACACGAACTTGACTAAACTAACAAAAACAACAAACGGTGTAGACAGACCTAGACGATGTACTTACATAAAACAAGAAAAACGCACGAATAGGAAACATAGGCTACACAAACCGAACAAACCGTAAACAGTCCTGTATGGTGCAAACAATTACACAGACACGGAAGACAATCACCCACAACGAACACTGTGACAACGCCTACCTAAATATGACTCTTAATTAGAGGAACGCCAAACACCTGCCTCTAATTAAGAGCCATACCAGGCAACCCAAAAACCAACATAGAAACAGAAAACATAGAATGCCCACCCAACCTCACGTCCTGACCAACTAACACATATAACAAACTAACAGAAATAGGTCAGGAACGTGACACACACATCTAAAATAACACACAATACATTCATATACCAACAAAGACCCCCAATCCTTTGCTCACACACATATGCTGCCCTTCTAACCCAAAGCTGCCCACGCAGCAAAAGCACACAAACAGTGTGTACTGTATTATGCTAGCTCTAATGCCCAATGACATTGCCCTGAGGCAAGGCACAGAGAATGCCATGCCATTGAGGCTAGCTCCTCTACCTATGGTAAGTATGGTAGACCCTGTTTCTGGAAGCCATAGTTTGGTCTGGTTGTTTCAGCTCTACTATGATTAATAAGTAAATCCATCAGGTAAGAATGTCATCCTGATTAGTGTCCAATCACATGGTTTCCACCAGGTTTAACCTGACTGGAGCATGGGTTCTCTCGCATGGGTTCCTCGCATGGGTTCCCTCGCATGGGTTCCCTCGCATGGGTTCCCTCGCATGGGTTCCCTCGCATGGGTTCCCTCGCATGGGTTCCCTCGCATGGGTTCCCTCGCATGGGTTCCCTCGCATGTTCCATTTCCTACTCCTCTATCCAAGTCTAACCCAACTCAAAATAATAAGTGAATCAAATTTGATCTAATAATAATTTGATCTAACTCAAAACAATATGTTTTACTAACTCCTACTCCCCTTGTCAGTTGCTGTCTACAATGTTTTCTACCAGCTGGGCATAGCGCTCCTCATGTCACGATCGTCCATGGGAGAGAGAGAGAACCAAGGCGCAGCGTGTAAATAATACATCTTCTCTTTATTTAGGAGATGAACTAACGAAGCAAAACAACAACTCCAAGACCGTGAAACAAAAACCGACTAAATGCAAAACATGCCAACTTGAAACAGACCTAGACACAAACTAAGACAATGACAAAATCAATGACCCAACAAACACATGATGCCTATGGCCGCCTAAAATATGGCTCCCAATCAGAGACAAATGAAAGACACCTGTCTCTGATTGAGAAACCACTCAGGCAACCATAGACATACCTAGAAACCCTCACTAAACCATAGACATACCTAGACATACTCACTCAACACAAAACCACAAACACAAAACCCAACAACCCCTTAACCATATAACCACCCAAACACAAACCTTCCCCATGTCACACCCTGACCTAACAAAAATAATAAAGAAAACAAAGATAACTAAGGCCAGGGTGTGACACCTCAGTCATGAAGCTGGGTTATGGCCAAGACATTATGATCTCTGCCTGTTTTGAGGATCTTCCTTCCAACAATGGGTATCAGTGTCGAGATTAGAGGTTGGTTCCAATAGAAACCCTGGTGTGTGGCCAGTGTTCAGTCATGCTCTCTCCCTCTCCAGCCTGCATATCAATGGAAGGAAGCCACTATCTGATCTCAGCCAGGAATTGTATTTATAAGTGGACAACGTCTGATAAATCATATGCGCGCACACGCACACACACACACGCGCACGCACACACACACACACACACACACACACACACACACACACACACACACACACACACACACACACACACACACACACACACACACACACACACACACACACACACACACACACACACACACACTGTCTTGGGAAAGGAATGTGGCATCTCTTCTGCAAATGTACACAAGCACATCTGCGTGTGTTAATACTAATGCAATTAATGTGATTTGTGTTGAAAAGCAGCCAGTTTGTTTTTGTGTCGTCCTGAGGGAATGCACAGTGGCATCACCAGGGAGAATAAGGGAGCCATGATGCTTCCTTCCTTATTTCCTCGCATCTTCAGACAGTGACCAATGAAGAGCCCCAAACCACAGTAGAGGACCAATCAGAGACTTGTGCTCAGGGGGATTTCCAGTTTCCACAATGTTTCTAAACAGCGATGATGCCAAGGTCAGGTGTCATGTCATGGAGAGCCATCGTTCTCTACCGCGACTGAACAATAGTGAAGGCAATTGCCAGCTTACATGCCAGCCACTTACAGTACAATCTTAGAAAAAAGGGTTCGAAGGGGTTCTTAAATTTTCCCTATAGGAGAACCCTTTCTGGTTTCAAGTAGAACTCTGTGGAAAGGGTTCTACATGGAACCCAACAAGGTTCTACCTGGAACCAAAAGGATATGACCTAGAATCAAAAAGGGTTCTTCAAAGGGTTATCCTTTGGGGACAGGTGATGAACTCTTTTAGGTTCTAGATAGCAATTTTTTTCTAAGAGTGTAGCAATGGATGAAAAGTAAACATGACAAAATGAGTCGGCTACGGAACAGTTCAGACAATTGCTTTAACTCTAACTCCAATAAGCCCTCTTGCTGAAGTTCCTATTACCATCTTACCCTTTAATACAATTGTCAGAGAGAGAGAGAGAGAGAGAGAGAGAGGACAGTCCTTACACTGGTTCTGTAACCATATAAATATAACTACTAGAACAGACACTAGAATGGAGATATCAGAACAATTACTTGAAAAGGGGATTAACGTTCTAGTAATTGTATTTCTATGACTGTAACCGGCCTCTGCAGACTAAAGCGATGGCGTCTGCCTCTGTCTGTTAGAGTGTGAATAACACTCTGCTCTCACTCCTTCTAGCGTGGGTGACTAATTCAGATGATCAGTGTGGATCATGAATGAGTAGGGGAGGCGTGATCATTCATAGCACCACTACTGCTACCAGATACAGGCTGACTGGTCTGTCTCCTAATGGAAGTACACATCTGGGGAAGCCAGGGGTCAGGCAGCCAGGGGTCAGGCACTACACATATTACACTCTAATTCTATAGTGCTAGTCCTGGAGGAACATTCATTTATACATAGCGATGGACACTGATTATGATAGTGTTATGTATGGGTTATGAATGTGTTATGAAGTCCTTATGTAGGTACCCTTCAAACAATGCGTCACCCTATAATGAATGTGCTGAATAGCTGATAATGTAATTTATACACTCAAAGTATCTTGTATGACAAATTATGGACCACCAGCTATAGGGCCCAGCACTGTGTTATGAAGTAGCCTACAGTTGATATTGGATGTTGGTTTTAATCTCTCTCTCTCTCTCTCTCTCTCTCTCTCTCTCTCTCTCTCTCTCTCTCTCTCTCTCTCTCTCTCTCTCTCTCTCTCTCTCTGTCTCTCTGTCTGTCTCTCTCTCTCTCTCTCTGTCTCTCTCTCTCTCTCTATCTGTCTGTCTCTCTCTCTCTCTCTGTCTCTCTCTCTCTCTCTGTCTCTCTGTCTCTCTCTCTCTCTCGCTCTCTCTCTGTCTCTCTCTCTCTCTCTCTCTGTCTCTCTCTCTCTCTGTCTCTCTGTCTCTCTCTCTCTCACTCTCTCTCTCTGTCACTCTCTCTCTCTCTCTCTCTCTCTAGGTTTACAGTGGATTTGTCAAGACATGGTTTTCTGATGAGAATGACTGACACTTTTTTTTGTACCTCGCTGGGCGGCAGTTTCACTTTTAAGCCTCCACTGCATTAGGACAACCAATGACATAAGACCCCCACAATTCATTTGTGATATAATTCAGAACACATACGTAATATAATGATATAATAACTCAAAATCTAGATATGAATGAGATGTATCTTTACTCAGTAACAACATGTACATCCCATATGACACCCTATTCCCTTTATAGTATCCTACTCATGACCATGGTCCATAGAGCTCTGTTCAAAAGTAGTGCACTGAGTGTACAAAACATTAGGAACACCTGCTCTTTCCATGACATAGACTTGCCAGCTGAATCCAGGTGAAAGCTATGATCCCTTATTGATGTCCACTTCAATCAGTGTAGAGGAAGGGGAGGAGACAGGTTAAAGAAGGCTTTTTAAGCTTTGAGACAAGTGAGACATGGATTGTGCATGTTTTCCATTCAGAGGGTGAATGGGGTAAGACAGAAGACGTTAGTGCCTTTGAATGAGGTATGGTAGGTTTGTGTCAAGAACTGCAACGCTACTGGGTTTTTCACGCTCAACATTTTTCCGTGTGTATCTAGAATGGTCCACCACCCGAAGGAAATCCAGCCAACTTGACACAACTGTGGGAAGCATTGGAGTCAACAATGGACCAGCATCCCTGTGGAACACTTTCGACACCTTGTCGAAAGTCGACACAGAGTCCCTGCCCCGATGAATTGAGGCTGTTCTGAGGGCAAAAGGGGCAGGTGCAACTTGATATTAGGAAGGTGTGGATAGGCAAGCCAAATGAGAACACTTTCTACGGCAGTCTTGGAGTATTCATTTATCTTTATGCAGATGTCAGGGAGGACCAGTGACCACACTGCCGATAATGAGGACACAACCAACCCTACAGCCTTCTGTAGTGACTTCCCAGAGGACTAAACACCATAGCAAAGGAGAGCACTTCCTGCTGCATGCAGCTCTGAGAAAACAAGCTCTGACGACTACCACACATAGAACATCACACTCTATCAAAGAGTAAGAGAGAAAGAGAAAGTGTAAGAGAGTAAGGAGCGAGAGAGAGAGAGAGAGTGTGTGTGTGTGTGTGTGTGTGTGTGTGTGTGTGTGTGTGTGTGTGTGTGTGTGTGTGTGTGTGTGTGTGTGTGGGTGTGGGTGTGGGTGTGGGTGTAGGTGTGGGTGTGGGTGTGTGTGTGTGTGTGTGAGAGAGAAAGAGAGAACGAGAGAGAGAGAGTGTGTGTGTGTGTGTGTGTGTGTGTGTGTGTGTGTGTGTGTGTGTGTGTGTGTGTGTGTGTGTGTGTGTGTGTGTGTGTGTGTGTGTGAGAGAGAAAGAGAGAACGAGAGAGAGAGAGTGTGTGTGTGTGTGTGTGTGTGTGTGTGTGTGTGTGTGTGTGTGTGTGTGTGTGTGTGTGTGTGTGTGTGTGTGTGTGTGTGTGTGTGTGTGTGTGTGTGTGTGTGTGTGTGTGTGTGTGTGTGTGTGTGTGTGTGTGTGAGAGAGAGAGAGAAAGAGTGTGAGAGTGAGAGAAAGAGAGAACGAGAGGAGAGAGAGAGAGGAGAAAGTGAGAGGAATGGACTGGACGAAAGTCAAACGAGGTCTCTGCATCCGTGTGCTGTTCTAAACTCTGATAGCTGAAGCCCCTCTGACCAATGGCATCTCTCATCCCCCTCGTTCTCCCCCCTCCATTCCCACCCTCCCATCATCATCCCATCACTTTGTCGACAGGATTTAAACAAAGCCTCTCAGCTTCTGATCAGCCACTTTGGACAGGAAGCCACAGACTCAATCAGACCATATTTGCAACACATAGAGATGACACGCAGAGGGGAAGCTCCATTGAGAGCCTCAAACTGACCATACAGAAGAGAATATCCTCGCAATAAGCCCCTTATCCAATACCTAGCATCATCCCCATCAAAACCAATAGCGGATAGTGCCCTTTGCAGCCAACACCAGAGACATTGACTATCAATCTGCCCATTTAAAATGGTAATGTAATGTTTTCTTTTCTTTTTGTTTTCTTTTAATGTTGTAGCCATTGTGTTTTGCGATTGAGCCTTCGGAATGGAAACCAAAGACAAATTGAATGGGACAGTAAAGCTTTTGAATGTCATGTAATTTAACCTCTAGATCAGGCAAATTAAAATCTGGACTTTGAAGCCAGTTCCACACTGATTTTCATTCTTTCCCACTAACCAGGGACTGATAATGACCTGGGACACCAGGTGCGTGCAATTAATTATCAGGTAGAACACAACCGGCAGTACTCTGGACCTGTAGGCTCAGATTTGAATACCTCTGCTCTAGATATCAGTATGCTGCTTACCTTCCGATCATGGTGGAATGCTGCTGGACGGCAGCCTCCAGGAGGCGCTCCAGGATGGTCCATTCCCCCATGATGGCCGTGGTTACTCCTCTGGGTACAGGAACCCCGCTGTTGGCCCTCACCCGGGGCTTTGAGGTGCCCTAGGCCCACGTGTGTCTACCCACCGGAGGGGAAGAGAGAGCGCTGCTGCTGGGTGGGACTGGGGGCCGAGGGTGTCCTCTACTACAGCTCACTGGGCCCCCATAGCTGCCTGATGGATATCCCTGGACCCCCGCTGCGCTGACCTGAGATGACTGGACCGGTGCTTCTCTGTATGCCGCTATGCAGACGCACACATACAAGCTCTGTATCCGGTGGCAGAGTTGGTATCCCTGTTTTCACTTGTTCTGTCTTCACGTGGGTTCTCTCTCTCTATGAACCTGCCCTCTAGGTGTACCTGGCCTCTCTACCAATCTCTGTCTCCAGCTGCCCTGCTTCTTTCACACAAACACACATACAGCTGCCCCTGCTCGCTACCACAACACACATAGATGGGTCTCACACTCTCTCCCCAGCTGTCGTAATCCCTCAGCCACTGTGCTATGTCTGATAAAACATCACCCAACACAATGAAACCAAACTCACACACTCTAAATGCCCTGCCATGCACTGAGACTTACAGTGTTCAGGAACAGTGATCCATCGCACCCAGTCTCACAAGCACACTCCTTCACGCTCACACGGTCCTCAACAGTCAAAGATCAGCGTCTGTCTTCTCTCTCCACTCCTCCCTCATCCTCCTCTTCCCTCCCTCCACTCTGTCTCTCCTCCGTCCTGTCTCTCTCCTTCCCTATGGCTAGTCTTGTGCTTCTCTGCCTCTCTCTCCCTCTCTCCTCTCTCCTCGTTGTGTTCACACCGTCAGCGGTGGAGTAGTGTCCCTCTCTCTCTCTCTCGTTTACTCTCTCGCTCTCCCCCTCTCACTCTGGCAGAGAGCAAGAGTGAATTTCTGCTTCGCTGGTGCTCATAAGGAAAGCTCCTCACTGGTTTCTCTCAGCGTGCTAGAGGAATGATAGCTCTTCTTCTCCCTCCCTCTGCTGCTTCTCTGCCTTCATCTAGTTTCCCCTCACAGTTTGACACTCTCTGTCTCCACCTTCTCCACCTGCCCACTCCCCCTCTCTCACTCTCTCTCTCTGACTCTCTCTCTCTCACTCCCTCTCTCTTTCTCTCTCTCTCTCTCTCTCTTTCTTTTACTCTCTCTCTCTTTGCCTGCAGGCATTCGGCTCGTGCGTGTGTCCAGAAGATTAGAGAGAGGAATCATCGCTCTGCTCATCCCTCCATCCTTTGCTCTGTTTATCCCCTTCTCTCTCATCTCTCACTGTTCCACTCCAATTACAACACAACCGACACACAAACCATTTTCCTTTACCACTCTCATCCTGCCTTGCTTTTCCTCCATTCCTCCATTTTCCGCACCTACTGGCGTGACTGGTCTACCTCTTTTCCCCTTTTCTACCTCTCCTCACCTTTTGTGTGTACACAGAGCGTTCACATTGACAACTGTGTTTATTGGCACTGGCATGGTGTTGGGGGATGTTGAAGACTGTTATGGTCACCCTCAAATGCACAAACACTTGCTAAGTCTGGTGGAAATGCGAATATACAGATGACCCTCCTCTCTCTCTTTCTACCCACAGCCAAGGGAAGTAGATAGCAGAGCAAGACTGAAGGTGTATGTGTGTGTGTGTGTGTGTGTGTGTGCGCATGCGTGCGTGCATGTGTTGGAATTAAAGAGAGACAAGTTTTAACAAAGAGATTTGACGTTTGAAGCAGCTTGCAATTTCTATATTTGACGTTTGGAGAAACGTGGAAAAAGTCTAATTCTGCAGTGACTTTGGACCTAGACCAGATGATGCTCTCTCTCTCTCTTCATGCAAAACCCTTTCTAAGCAGGAAGTTACATCACACAGCCACGGCGTCAATGGGAGTGGAATGCGGAGGCCTTTACAAGGTGTATATACTAGTGTGTCTGTGTATCATCAGCTGGACACCAGCACAGACGCCAGACTGGGAGGACTCATGGAGAGCAGTCACAAGGATCCAGGCCCTTATCCTCCCTGGTGAATACAGACGTGGGATCTGACTTGTAAGCTACTGTATGTACACAGTTCATATCACTATGCTACCCATCGTCTCACATTCAAGGAAGCATCCACTGTGAGGTTCAGGTGAAGATTAGAAATACCTCCCAAGAGAGGGGTCTTTGACATAGTCATGTCCTGAGCAAGTGAGTTATGGTCAGTATCAGTGCAGTCGGTAGGGGAGGGGATGAGGTATTCACCACTCACATTCACTATTCATGTGTCTTTGAGATAGGAGAAAGGACAGCTTAAAGACCGGTATATAGGACTATAGGTGAGGAGACTGATGGTTGCTGGCTCAGCACACCGATGTGCTCGGCGAGCCGTGAGACACACTATAATGAAGTGATGCAGGCGAGCCGTGAGACACACTATAATGAAGTGATGCAGGCGAGCCGTGAGACACACTATAATGAAGTGATGCAGGTGAACAGTGAGAGCGTTCATAATGTGTACCGCACGACTCCACTCACGACGCACCATAGTCATCTACCTCATGCTAAGGCAATCTGGCTCCATCACGGCTCGCACGTGAGGTGAGGGAGAATAGGAGAAAAACATGAAAACCATCGCTCTCAAACATACCTAAATCTGAACACTCAAAATGACTGACGGTCATGGTGAACCAAATTGAACACCAAGATGGCTGGTAGCATTGACAGAATAGATTAAACGAGAACATTATTGTCCATTGCATTGTGAAATAGAAATGTGCCTTTTTAGTGCCATTGCTGTCGACGGCTATACCATAGGTACGGTTTACTGTGGGCACAGCCTCAGAGCCATCAGTGTGTTGAGGGTAACTACACCGTGGGTAGGGGCAGGGTAATGTGGGCACTGGATGGTGCCTGGCTGGCAGGCCCGAGGATTTGCTTAGCGGGATCAGAGGCAGGCGGTGGGCCACTCTTTAGGTAAAAGATTACATTTGCACCCCGATTAAGGGATAAGCAGCTTTGTCCACGCTCCAGACACCCACAGGGCAGCGGGATAGATGTCCATACCGCCCGGCCAGGGGTAATTAAGGTTTACCCCCCACCCGTGTCCCCCTCAGCTCCCCAACCCCATATTAATGCCCATGATTTTAGAATGAGATGTTTGATGAGCAGGTGTCCACATACTTCTGGTCATGTAGTGTAAGTTAAATGGACTCGCTGTTTGAAATAATAAGGGTTCACATGATTTTTGAATGACTAACACTTTCCCCTGTTCCCCATACTTACATATGTAAGGTCCCTCAATCAAGCATTACATTTCAAGCACAGATTCAAGTACAAAGACCAGGGCGATTTTTGGCAGCCTCATAAAGACTGATTGGTAGACGGGTAACAATAACAAATAAGACATTGAATATCTCTTTAAGCATGGTCAAGTTAATAATTATGCTGTGGAGGATGGATTAAACCACCCAGACACATCAAAGATGCAGTCGTCCTTCTGAACTGAGCTTCAAGACAGGAAGGAAACTGCTTAATGATGTCACCATGAGGCCATTGGTGATATTAAAAGAGCTACCAGAGTTCAATGGCTGTGATGGGAAAAAACTGAGGATGGATCAACATTGTAGTGACTCCACAATAATGACCTACATGACAGAGTGAAAAGAACACAAATATACCAAATATGCATATGTAGGCAACAAGGCACTAAAGTAATACTGCAACAAAAACAACTGAGCAAAGGAATACACTTTTTGGCCTAAATGCAAAGCCTCATGTTTGGGGCAAATCCAGAGTAACTGCCTCATTTTCAAACACGGTGGTGGCTGCATCATGGTATGGGTGTACATGACATTGCCAAAGACTGGGGAGTTTTTCAGGATGAAAAGAAACAGGATGGAGCTAAGCACAGGCAAAATCCTAGAGGAAACTCTGCTTCACACGAGACAATGGGAGATGAATTCACCTTTCAGTACATCAACCACCTACAACACACATCTACACCTTAGTTGCTTACCAAGACTTGAAAATTTAGATCTAGAATTCTGAAAATAGTGGTCAAATATTGCACAATACAGGTGTGGAAAGCTCTTAAGAGACTCACCCAAAAAGACTATTTGCTGTAATCGCTGCCAAAGGTGTTTCCAACATGTATTGCCTGAAGGGGGCAAATACTTATATAATCAAGGTAAGTTTTATTTCTTTTATTTGTGTGCATTTCATCCACTTTGACAGAATTGTGTGTAGACAAAAGTACAATAAAAACAATTAATCCCACTATGAAACACAATAAAATTTGGAAAAATATCCAAGGGCACTGTATAAATTTGAGCCACTATAATCCAAAGGTCAAAACTGACTGCTAAGATTTTTTCCATATTTCACAAGCATCATGGATACAATGTATGGAAAATTAAGACATGTAAACTAGACCCTTAAAAAAAAAAACACACACACAATTTCAATGTATTGGTATTTTAAGTAGTGTAATACAGACTGGTGCCAAATTCATCTGTAAAAGGAAACCTTTGAGATTTATGCTTGTGGTTTAGACCATTGAGAAATCATACTAGACACCTTAATAATGCATTACTTATTTATTGATTAATACAGCTAACGTCTCTAGAGCCTGTTAAGTACACATCCCTCTCCACACTATTGTGACCAATGGGATTAAATAGGCTTTATTTTATTGTTACTACAAATGCAATGAGGCATTTAAATAGCAGTCAGCAAAAACAAGGTCAATAATTAACTTGCTTTAATGAAATCAAGTCAGATTATGGCAAAAAAAGGGATTTTGTACACAATAAGATGTAAGTGACAGAACGCACACAAGTCCAACTCTTGACACGTGGTTTTAAACGTTAGTCTGTCATTAATTGCTTTGCATATTCACTCAGGCATCCACCCCTTCTAACGAGGGCATTAATCTTGGTTTGACAAGAGCAAAAGACAAGATTACCAACTGGGAGGGATAGACAGGAGAGCACCCTTCTGAAGCCTTTAACGTTCCCAACTGATGTTGACAGACACAGAGGATTTAAATATCCTGCCAATGAACTCATTTGACCTCAAAATGCATTAGAACTGACTGAATCTGTATAGCACTAGCTGGGTTGGGCTGGTTCGTGTTGTATATAGATGTGTGAAAATAGCAAGGCACGGCAAATGTTACAAGTTGTGGGGACTTCAATATTTTCCAACAGATTTAAAAAGGTGGAAAATCCATCAATGACAAAAAATGGGCTGAGTTGATTGATGACAATTGATGGGGCAAACAGTAGTTCTCTGGCTGGCTGTCACTCAATGGTGGTTGCCGCTGTGTTGTTAGTGAGGTCACAGTCTTGAACAGTTCCATAGGTTGGTTTGGTCTCTAGGTGATCTCCTTGAAGGCCCTCTTCTCAACATACTTCACCTTGTGTCTCCTCTTGAACCTGTGGGAGGAGGCGGAGCGCACAATCAAACACTGTCCATTCTAAAGCACATCAACGGCTTCACATCAAAGACTATTCTCATGTACAAGAAAAACAAAAAGGTGATGTGGAGGGGAAGCAGCACGTTGCCCTCAGTTCCCAGGAGGCTGTTTACACAACAGCTCCCTGAGTTCCATGATTGTCTTCACATTTCCGAGGAAATACTGTGAGCGCAAGGATGGGATCATCACTGGACACAGTCATGCTCAAGCTGACTGAACCAACGGGGGAGAGCACTAGTTACCCAGCTAACTTTGATAAACAAGCAAAAATAACTATTGATTGTCTGGTTCATTAAGATAGTCAAAGATGTGTTTGAGTCAGACCATTCCCATTTCAAGCTCAGCTTTCTAAAAAAGGTATTTTACAATATTTAGGCAAGTTAACTGGCTAACGCATTGATCCTGCTTTGTAGTATAACTCCCTGGAAATAAACAATAAACACAAATCTAGAAAGTTCTACTATGAAAGTTAGACATATAGACCACTATGTATATGACATCACTGTTCAATATCCATTATAGGCAAATACATTTCTGACATTAAATGCTGTTTGTTTTTAAAGGGAGAATAACTTACTTGGCTCGTTCTCTGGGCTCAATCATGTTCCTCTTCTGCATACTCTTGAAGCGGTCCTTGAGGACACTGCCCTCTGGCTGCAGAACACATAATTACATGTGAAGGGAAACATGTTAGTACATGTCAGTAAACCCAAATAAATAATGAGTGCTCTGATGAAGGACCGTGCGCCAAAACAGGGGTCCACGTGAGACATTATTGAAGGGAATTACATTGCTATCCTGAAACGTTTCAGCATTTCAGTTCCACATACACTATCGTTCAAAAGTTTGGGGTCACTTAGAAATGTCCTTGTTTTGGAAAAAAGCACATTTTCTGTCCATTAAAATAACATCAAATTGATCAGAAATACAGTGTAGACATTGTTAATGTTGTAAATGACTATTGTAGCTGGAAATGACAGATTTATGGAATATCTATATAGGCCCATTATCAACAACCATCACTCCGTTGTTCCAATGGCACGTTGTGTTAGCCTTTTAAAATGAGAAACTTGGATTAGCTAATTGTTTAGAAAACCCTTTTGCAATGACGTTAGCACAGCTGAAAACTGTTGTTCTGATGAAAGAAGAAATAAAACTGGCCTTCTTTAGACTAGTTAAGTATCTGGAGCATCAGCATTTGTGGGTTTGAATACAGGCTCAAAATGGCCAGAAACAAAGACCTTTCTTCGGAAACTCGTCAGTTTATTCTTGTTCTGAGAAATGAAGGCTATTCCATGCGAGAAATTGCCAAAAAGCGGAAGATCTCGTACACAAGAATAGACTGACGAGTTTCAAAAGGTCTTTGTTTCTGGCCATTTTGAGCCTGTAATCGAACCCACAAATGCTGATGCTCCAGATACTCAACTAGTCTAAAGGCCAGTTTTATTGCTTCTTTAAATCAGGTCAACCGATTTCAGCTGTGTTAACTTTTTAGGGATAGGGGGCAGCATTTTCACTTTGGATGAATAGCGGGCCCAGAGTGAACTGCCTCCTACTCTGTCCCAGATGCTAATATATGCATATTATTAATACTATTGGATAGAAAACACACTGAAGTTTCTAAAACTGTTTGAATGATATCTGTGAGTATAACATAACTCATATGGCAGGCAAAAACCTGAGAAAAAATCCAAACAGGAAGTGGGAATTCTGAGGCTAGTCGATTTTCAACCCATCGCCTATTGAAATCCCCGTGGGATATGGATCTGTTTGCACTTCCTACGCCTTCCACTAGATGTCAACAGTCTGTAGAACGTTGAATGAAGCTTCTACTGTGATGTTGAGCCGGATGGGAACTGTTTGAGTCAGTGGTCTGGAAGAGTGCCAGGTCCTGGTCACGCGCATTCCACATGATATCGACTTGCGTTCCATTACTTCTATAGACACAAAGGAATTCTCCGGTTCGAACGCTATTGAATATTTATGATAACATCCTAAAGATTGATTCTATACTTAGTTTGACAAGTTTATTTGACCTGTAATATAACTTTTTGAAGTTTACCAGAAGTTCACCTGGACCTGCGCGAGCGTTTGGATACGTGTACTAAACGTGTTAACAAAAGTAGCTACTTGGACATAAATAATGGACATTATCGAACAAAACAACAATTTATTGTGGAACTAGGATTCCTGGGAGTGCATTCTGATGAAGATCAAAGGTAAGGGAATATTTATGATGTAATTTCGTATTTCTGTTGACTCCAACATGGCGGAGAAATGTTGTTTCTATCGGAGCGCCATCTCAGATTATTGCATGGTTTGCTTTTTCTGTAAAGTTTTTTTGAAATGACACAGTGGTTGCATTAACAAGTGTATCTTTAATTCTATGTAAAACATGTATCTTTCATCAAAGTTTTTGTTATTTGACGTGGCTCTCTGCAATTTCTCCAGATATTTTGGAGGCATTTCTGAACATGGCGCCAATGTAAACTGAGATTTTTGGATATAAATATGCACATTATCGAACAAAACACACATGTATTGTGTAACATGATGTCCTATGAGTGTCATCTGATGAAGATCAAAGGTTAGTGATTAATTTGATCTCTATTTCTGCTTTTTGTGACTCCTATCTTTGCTGGGAAAATGGCTGTGTGTTTTTTGGACTTGGCGGTGATCTAACATAATCGTATGTTGTGTTTTCGCTGTAAAGCCTTTAAAAAATATATTATTATTATTTAAATCGGAGACGATGGGTAGATTAACAAGATGTTTATCTTACATTTGCTGTATTGGACTTGTTAATGTGTTAAAGTTACATATGAAAAAAAAAAATTTATAATAATATTTCTCGCGCTGCCTTTTCAGCGGAATGTTGTCGAGGGGTTCCGCTAGCGGAACGTGTGTCCTAGAAAGGTTAACATAATTGCAAAAGGGTTCTCTAATGACCTATTAGCCTTTTAAAATGATAAACTTGGATTAGCTAACACAACGTGCCATAGGAACACAGGAGTGATGGTTGCTGATAATGGGCCTCTGTACGCCTATGTAGATATTCCATTTAAAAAATAAAACCCGTTTCCAGCTACAATAGTAATTTACAACATTAACTTTAGGGTAGGGGGCAGCATTTTCACGTTTGGATGAAAAGCATACCCAAATTCAACTGCCAGTTACTCATCCCCGGGAGATAAGATATGCATATTATTAGTAGATATGGATAGAAAAAACTCTGAAGTTTCTAAAACTGTTTGAATCATGTCTGTGAGTATAACAGAACTTATTTAGCAGGCTAAACCCCGAGGACAACCCATTCAGAGTAATTTTTTTGTTGTTGAGGTCACTGTCTTTTCAATGAGTTTTCATTGGGAAACCAGATTTCTAAGCGAATTGCTTGCAGTTCCTATGGCTTCCACTAGATGTCAACAGTCCTGAGAAATAGGTTGAGGTTATTCCGTTGTGAAATGAAGAAATATGGCCATCTGGAAGTCGAGGCACTCCAGGTGTCCTGGACATGCGCTTCAATCAAACAGAAGGCATGCAACATTTCGTTTTAATCCTGTATTGAACACATATCATCTTGTCTTCAATTTTATCGATTATTAACGTTAAAAAATACCCAAAGTTGTATTACAAAAGCAGTTCGAATTTTTTGGGCAACGTTTACAGGTAACCTTGGAGATATTTTGCCGTCACGTTTGAGCAAGTTGGAACCGTTGTTTTTCTGGATCAAACGCGCCAAATAAATTGACATTTTGGATATATATATATATAATCGACATAATTAAATCGAACAAAAGGACCATTTGTGACGTTTATGGGACATATTGGAGTGCCAACAACAGAAGCTCGTCAAAGGTAAGGCATGAATTATATTTTTTATTTGTGCGTTTTGTGTCGTGCCTGCAGGGTTGAAATGTTTTCTCTCGTTTCAGATAATAGCATTGTATGCTTTCGCTGAAAAGCCTATTTGAATTCTGACACGTTGGCTGGATTCACAACCAGTGTAGCTTTAATTTGGTATATTTCATGTGTGATTTAATGAAAGTTTGATTTTATAGTAATTAATTTTAATTTGTCGCTCTGCATTTTCAGGCTTTTTGCCAAGTGATACAGTAATGTCTTGCCTAAACCCAGATTTTTAGATATAAATATGAACTTTACCGAACAAAAAAATACATTATTGTGTAACATGAAGTCCTATGAGTGTCATCTGATGAAGATTATCAAAGGTTAGCGATTCATTTTATCTCTATTTCTGCTTTTTGTTACTGCTCGCTAGCTGGAAAATGGCTCTTTTTCTGTGACTTGGCTCATACCTAACATAATCGTTTGGTGTGCTTTCGCCGTAAAACCTTTTTGAAATCGGACACTTTGGCTGGATTTACAACAAGTGTAGCTTTAAAATGGTGTAAAATACTTATATGTTTGAGGAATTTAAATTATGGGATTTCTGTTGTTTTGAATTTGGCGCCCTGCAGTTTCACTGGCTGTTGACGAGGTGGGACGCACAACCACCGCAACAACCATGCGCCTCTAATGTACTGTAACTGACTAGCCTATGCAAAAAAACAAACCCATTGATATATATATGCTGCAATAACTCTTCTGTGTGGTTGCCAGTACAAGCAATATTACTCTCAGTACATGTCGCAAGTGTACCTCAGTTTATATTTTGTTTTTATTGCTACTATGGTGTGTTTCGTGTGTATGCTTTGAAAGTAAATGTGTATATCTACATGTTACCTCTTGGTGGGTTGGGGGAGAAAAGATAAGCCATTCTAGTTAAATTTGTCTTTTGTTTCTGTTAGTCTTTAGTGACATGGATAGAAGTACAGTCTGCTGTCATTCTGATCTAAGAATATTACTCCTGCTTATTATGAAGAAAAAATACATCTGTTTAACTTGTGTAAACTAAAGGTGTGTTTAGAATTATTTTTGTTGTATTAATGCTATTTAATCTCTCCTCAGACTAATATTATTCTGTTTGTCCTGTGGGTACCTTTGCCACTGTTCCACCCCTTGTGTATTGCGCTGTCATGGTGTATTTGTATTGCGCTGTCATGGTGTATTTGTATTGCGCTGTCATGGTGTATTTGTATTGCATTGACAGACAATATGAAAACTTGTCACCAAACACCACATATGCACAATCTCTAAATGGTGTGTAAATTGAGAGCTGTGTACACTATGTTGGTGGTTGTAACCAAAAATACATCTAAACATACAATCTAATTCAACAAAGCAAAAAACTAAAAATGTTGTATGTTCTATCCTATGGGACGTCCCACATACCCTAGAGAGGTTAACAATGTCTACACTGTATTTCTGATCAATTTGATGTTATTTTAATGGACAAAAAAAGAGCTTTTGTTTCAAAAACAAGGACATTTCTAAGTGACTCCAAACTTTTGAACTGTAGTGTAAATGTACATGGGTTCAAAGGTCAGCCGAGTATGATTGTATTGTAGAATGTGATAGGGATACAGTCTGTCAAACCTTGAGTGTCCGCAGGGATCCAGGAATCTCATCACTTAGCTGGACCTCTAGATCCTGAGCCTGGAACCTGGGGAGATATGTGGGGGACAAGTTCAGACAGAGTATGGAGACCATAGACAAAACAGCACAGACGCAACTCACACTTAGGGGAAAGCAGCACTATAGAAATAAGGCTAAATTATTTGGTTTGGAATGGGGTATAGGCTCTTCTGGAGCCCATTATTACAGAAATGTCTAGGGCTACTTACAGTTCATTCTATGATGCATTTTACTTGATCTGCTTTGCAAAACGGGGGAACTGTTGCATCTCGCTCTAGGTATAAAATTGTAATAAATAACCAAGATAGCAGATAACAGTGGCAGCCCTGTGGAGGTACTGACTTGAGTCTGCCGAGACGTCGAGGCATGGACTTCTCTGCTTCTTGGTTGGCCTTGCGCTGGGCCACCCTCTCTCTAGTCTGCTGCTCCCGCCTCTTCAGGGTCGCCTGGATGGAGCGCAGCTGGAAGAGCTGCTGCTTCTTGTCAGTGAACGCCCTTGCTGCCTGCTTCTGTTGCGACTGCACAGCGAGAGAGACACTGTCGGTCAGATGCTAAGCTAGCACATGGAGGGGAAAGACTAGGGCACATTAGGGGAAAAAGGCTTTGTAGTCTCGCGTACCTTTATCTTGTTGGCTCTCTCTCGCCTCCTTTCTTTCTCTGTCTTTTTCTCCTGCTGCAAGCCGCCACGAATAGAAACATCCTCTTCCTCCTCATCTTCATCTTCCTCCTCTTCCACTAGCCCTTCCACTTGTTCCTGGAAGACTGTCTCCTGCAGAGAAACAGCGAGGAAGGTCAGGCAAAATTGAACTGGACAGACCACATACAGGTCTGAATTGTGAAACGATGAACAGTTGAGAGGCGGGGGGAGGGGTGTACTGTTGTTGTACCTCAGTGGCGGTATCCTCTTGGTTGACAGCCAGCTGTCTCTCTATTCTCAGCTCCGCTTTCTCCCTCTTCACCTCCACCTCATGGGCCTCTAGTAACAAGGCCTGGGAGAAAGGTCAGCACTTCAATACATTAACCACAGCATTACTCAACATGAAGACAGAACACCACACACACCAAGGGAGCAGAAACATTGATGAACGAACTAGAGGTCGACCAATTAATCGGAATGGCCGATTAATTAGGGCCGACTTCCAAGGTTTCATAACAATCATTAATCTGTATTTTTGGACACCAATTGTGGCCGTTTTTTTACACCTTTATTTAACTAGGCAAGACAGTTAAAACTTCTTGCGAATATAGGGGGTGCTGTTTCGACTTAGCATAAATCGGTCTCCAGATTAAACTGCCTACTACTCAATTCTTGCTCGTACAATATGCATATTATTATTATTATTATTGGATAGAAAACACTCTAGTTTCTATAGCCGTTGGAATTTTGTCTGAGTGAAACAGAACTCCTTCTACAGCACTTTTCATGACAGGGAGTGAGATTTCAGAAATCTTGGCCCCTGTTCCCAGGTCAGTTGTAATGTCCCTGTAAATGCTATGGAGAAACAGACACGGCCTACGTCTTCCTCTAGATGTCAGTAAGTGGTGACGCTTTGAATGGAGTCAATTGCGCAATCAGGGCCTGTATAAAACACCAATGACCGGAAGTACATTTCTTTTCGACTCTGCGCCTGACGCACGATGGACGTCGGACTTGCCTCCTTCCAAGCTGTTGTTTAGCCAGTAATATTTCTCCGGTCATCATAGGGTAGTTAATTTGAACCGTTTTATAGCAATTTATATCCGTTTAGGGCGATTTTATGGCATTTCTGTGTGACGCACTTCGAGGAGCTGGGCACTTTGAGTGCATGGTGAACGTTAGTGGCCATTTCGACGGGACAAGAGGACATCTTTCGACCAAAAGACGATTAGACCGGAGAAAGGATTCATTGCCCAAGATTCTGATGGAAGAACAGCTCATAGTAAGAACTATTTACGATGATAAATCGTGTTTGTCGAAAAATGTTAAACACTTATGCCGCCATTTTCTTTGGTGTAGCTTCGCTTTGGCGCAACCTGTATTGAAAAGTAAGGATAATTTAAAAAATGTAATTCAGCGATTGCATTAAGAACTAAATTGTCTATCAATCGCTGTCCACCCTGTATTTTTTTGTCAAGTTTATGAGTATTTATGTATAAGACTAGATCACTGTCCAATATGGCGCCCGACATTTTCTGACCAGCTTGGCTACTTTTCTCATTGTATAACCACGATTTTGGTGGCTAAATATGCACATTTTCGAACAAACTCTATATGTATGTTGTAATATGATGTTACAGGAGTGTCATCTGAAGAATTCTGAGAAGGTTAGTGAAAAAATGTATACATTTTGGTGGTGATAATGCTATCGCTCTTTTTGCCGTGAATCAATGCTGGGGTAATGTTTGCACATGTGCTATGCTAATATAACGATTTATTGTGTTTTCGCTGTAAGACACTTAGAAAATCTGAAATATTGTCTGGATTCACAGGATCTGTCTTTCAATTAGTGTACGCTGTGTATTTGTAAGATTTTTTATTATTATTAGTAATTAGGTAATACACGTTGCTCTCTGTATTTATTCTAGTCGAGTTGTGATGGTGGGTGCAATTGTAAACTATGATTTATACCTGAAATATGCACATTTTTCTAACAAAACCTATCCTATACCATAAATATGTTATCAGACTGTCATCTGATGAGGTTTTTTCTTGGTTAGTGGCTATCAATATCTTTATTTGGCCGAATTGCTGATAGCTACCGGTGGTGAGAAAAAATGGCGGACAAAGAAAAATTGTGTTTTTTGCTAACGTGGTTAGCTAATAGATTTACATAGTGTCTTCCCTGTAAAACGTTTAAAAAATCTGAAATGATTGCTGGATTCACAAGAAGTGGATCTTTCATCTGGTATCTTGGACTTGTGATTGAATGATATTTAGATGCTAGTATTTACTTGTGACGCTATGCTAGCTATGCTATTCAGCTTTTTTACTGGCGGGGGTGGTGGGGGGTGCTCCCGGATCCGGGTTTCTGAAGCAGTAGAAGTTAAGAACACATTCTTATTTTCAATGACGGCCTAGGAACGGTGGGTTAACGGCCTTGTTCAGGGGCATAACGACAGATTTTTACCTTGTCAGCTCGGGGATTCGTTTCTGCAACCTTCCGGTTACTAGTCCAACGCTCTAACCCCCTGCCTTACATTGCACTCCATGAGGAGCCTGCGTGGCAGGCTGACTACCTGTTACGTGAGGGCAGCAAGAAGCCAAGGTAAGTTGCTAGCTAGCATTAAACTTATCTTATGAAAAATGATCAATCTTAACAATCACTAGTTAACTACACATGGTTGATGATATTAATAGTTTATCTAGCATGTCCTGCATTGCATATAATTGATGCGGTGCCTGTTAATTTCTCATCGAATCACAGCCTACTTCGCCAAACGGGTGATGATTTAACAAGCGCATTCGCAAAAAAAGCACTGTAGTTGCACCAATGTGTACCGAACCATAAACAAGAAATAACTTTCTTTAAAATCAATACACAAGTATATATTTTTTAAACATGCATATTTAGTTAATATTGCCTGCTAACATGAATTTCTTATAACTAGGGAAATTGTGTCACTTCTCTTGTTTTCCGTGCAAGCAGTCAGGGTATATGCAGCAGTTTGGGCCGCCTGGCTCGTTGCGAACTGTGTGAAGTCCATTTATTCCTAACAAAGACCGTAATTAATTTGCCAGAATTGTACATAATTATGACACGTGTTTTGGGTTGTACAATGTAACAGCAATATTTAGACTTAGGGATGCCATCCGTTAGATAAAATATGGAACGGTTCTGTATTTCACTGAAAGAATAAACGTTTTGTTTTCAAAATGATCGTTTCCGGATTCTACCATATTAATGACCAAAGGCTCATATTTCTGTGTGTTATTATGTTATAATTAAGTCTATGATTTGATAGAGCAGTCTGACTGAGCGGTGGTAGGCAGCAGCAGGCTCATAAGCATTCATTCAAACAGCACTTTTGTGCATTTGCCAACAGCTCTTCGCTGTGCTTCAAGCATTGAGCTGTTTATGACTTCAAGCCTATCAACTCCCGAGATTAGGCTGGTGTTAACTGATGTGAAATGGCTAGCTAGTTAGCGGGGTGCGCACTAATAGCGTTTCAAACGCCACTCGCTCTGAGACTTGGAGTAGTTGTTCCCCTTGCTCTGCAAGGGCCGCGCCTTTTGTGGAGCGATGGGTAACGATGCTTCGAGGGTGGCTGTTATCGATGTGTTCCTGGTTCGAGCCCAGGTAGGGGCGAGGAGAGGGACGGAAGCTATACTGTTACACTGGCAATACTAAAGTGCCTATAAGAACATCCAATAGTCAAAGGTATATGAAATACAAATGGTATAGAGAGAAATAGTCCTATAATTACAACCTAAAACGTCTTACCTGGGAATATTGAAGACTCATGTTAAAAGGAACCACCAGCTTTCATATGTTCTCATGTTCTGAGCAAGGAACTTAAACGTTAGCTTTTTTACATGGCACATATCGCACTTTTTTTCTCCAACACTTTTGTTTTTGCATTATTTAAACCAAATTGAACATGTTTCATTATTTATTTGAGGCCAAATTGATTTTATTGATGTATTAATATTAAGTTAAAATAAGTGTTCATTCAGTATTGTTGTAATTGTCATTATTACGAATAAATAAAAATCGTCTGATTAATCGGTATCGGCCTTTTTTGGTCCTCCAATAATCGGTATCGGTATTGAAAAATCATATTCGGTCGAACTCTAGAAAGAAACAGGGTGGAAGGTTTGGGTTTTAATCACTGTTAAGTGTAGTAAGTTACCTGATGGGAGAAGAAGTCTGGATTGTAGGAGCCTCCGGGGGCTATGACCTCCACTGCCGGGAGAACAGAGGGCTTTGAGTTGAGCTTCTCTGGTCGCTAAGAGTGAACAAGACAGTGTTAAACACCTCATGGTCAGACACTAAATATACAAACGCTCCCATTTGCCTAAGTATCCCTCTTCACTATACAGCACATACAATACTGAGAAACTATAAACTTTCAGGCAGTGACAATGCAGTATTCTTCTCACCTTCACACGCTTCTTCCCTGTTTGCTCAAGGTAGTAAGGATCGGCTGTCTCTTTGGCTGCAATATGTAGAAAAGATGGTCACAAACACTGACAAAAGCACTCCAGGATTTATTTGAAATAATTTAGCATTTTGAATAGTCAAACTTACCATCACCTCCCCACAGATCATAATAGGGTCTGTCTGGGAAGTTGTTGGCCGCCGTTTTTGATTTTGACGTTGTAATTGCCGGTCTGCGGTTCAAGAGCCGTTTCTGTCTCCGTGGTAACACACCCATGGCCGCCAATTTCTCTGCATTCTCTGCAATGCGGCGGAGTTTCTTTGCATTCGGTTGCTGGTAGGCCAAAACACTGGGGAAGAGGGGGAACTGAATTTTAAGTAGTGTCCTCAAGAAAAGGAAGACTTCAGTGCACAATCACAGTTTATTACGAGAATGAGGAATAAGCTAACCTATGTACACTTGTGTACTTTTCAAAATATAGCCTTGCTGCATGGCTTCAGTTTACAAAGTGGAGGCAAATCTGGGTTGCATTAGTTAGTGCCAACAGTAGGAACACCTTTCGCAACAGAGAACAAAAGTAAGTTCAGGTAGTCCCTCCGTGAGTTTCTGTTTCATTTCTAGTACATACGACCCCGGAGAGGGTAAGCAGCACAGCATGTTGCCCTCAGTTGCCAGAAGACTGTTCACACAACAGCTCCCTAAGTTCCATGATTGTCTTCACATTCCAGAGGAAATACTGTGAGCACAAGGATGGGTTCACTGAGGGACATTGTGCCATGCACAACTTAACTGGCCCATCTCCGGGTAAGGGGGAGGATAACGGGGGTGAGCAGGCCATGGTCAGAAACTCACTCTTTAGGTGGATGGACGAGAGAGTCATGCTGCAGGATTAGGTCTATCCACAAGGGCCGCAACTTTGACTTCTTCCCCTTCTTTCCCTCTTGGACTTCTGGCATCAGACACAGAAAACATCAGTGATTTGACACTAAACATTTACAAAACTGAAGCAGAAAATGTATTTATGGTAAACAGTGGTATTACTTACCTGGCTGGACATATTTTCTCTGCTCTCCGATGTCCACAAAGAAGAGACTAGCATCTGGCCTCTCAGATATCAGTCCTCTGTTAAAAAAAAGAAGGTTTAGACAAGTAAATGAATAACTTCATATTTTGAAGCAAATAAAATTTGGGTATACAGCATGTGTTAAACTGTAAATATGAGCATTAATGTTAGCTAGCTAAGTGCATAAAAGCAGCCTAATCATAAATGAGTAAACCGGTCAAGAAACAATTCAGTTTAGGTGTATTGCTCAAGTCTGGGTGATTATAGCCCGTGGTGTACACTACTTAAGTAAAAAATACTTTAAAGTACTTAAGTAGTTTCTCAGGGTATCTGTACTTTACTATTTATATATTTATGCCAACTTTTACTTTACTACATTCCTTAAGAAAATAATGTACTTTTTAGTCCATACATTTTTCCCTGAAACCCAAAAGTACTCGTTACATTTTGACAGGAAACTTGTCCAATTCACACACTTACCAAGAGAACATCCCTGGTCATCCCTACTGCATCTGATCTGGCAGACTCACTAAACACAAATGCTTCGTTTGTAAATTGGTTCAATTTTTTTATGCCGTCTGGTTTGCTTAATCTAAGGAATTTGAAATGATTTATACTTCTACTTTTGATACTTAAGTACATTATAACAATTTAATTTACTTTTGATACTTAACGTTAAGTATATTTAAAACCAAATTCTTTTGGACGTTTACACAAGTGGTATTTTACTGGGTGACTTTTTCCACCACTGGTTATAGATAGGAATGTAGGAAGGAAATGGTAAAAAAATAAAATAAAGCATAGCTAGCTAGAATAAACAACCCAACGTGTATATTAGCATTGCTAGCTAGCAAAGTGGTGTTTCCATTTTTTCCAAGTGGACTTGGATTGATATGCAAAACTAGTTAGCGTAAGCACACAGTGGTTTGATAATGTCGCAATACCTGCTAAATAATCGCTTATTGGTACAGCAAGTAATACACCTAGCTAGATAGCCACTGTAGCTAGCTATAATGCAAGCAGGTATTGGCTAACACATGCTGCTCACCCTGTAGCTCTTTCCTGAAGTCTCACGTCATCCAAAAACTCTTCAACATCTTGAATATCACTGTGTTTGTTCCAATTCTTTTTCTTATTCTTATTCACACGCTTTCTCTGGCCACTGCCCAAGTCATCTAAACTGGCCGACGATTTAAAAGACATGAATCCTGGCTGCGCCGCTGCCACGCGTTTCAGTCTCTTGACCGCCGCCATGCTGGATCATCTGAAGACGATGCTGATGACGTATGTTCTTCCTCTGTTAAGGTTCAGCACGAGCTGATGGGCCCCTATGGCCACCTTGAGGAGGACTTGCGTAAGAAAAAAATGAACACCCCTGGAAATAAGATATTTGTAGGCCACAAATGTATACATTGATAATATTTTTTTTAATTGATAGGTCATTTAATACTTTGGTGATTTAAAACGTGTATATAATACAATTTATACTAAAGCAATGTTTATCACAATACACAAACCTTCCAAGAAGTGTAATCTGATAATCTAAATTGTTTGAATTCTTACATGAAGAACTACAGGTAACAGAAATCCTGTAATTGCTAATTTTGCAGTTATAGCCATTTTGTATCGCGCACTCACGTGGAATCATCTGAGTCCCATAAAACACTTTCAATAATTGTCATCAATTTGTAAATTTGTCAAATGACCAATATCTGCCAATGCAGTAAACAGACGTTTCACTAACATATCTCATTATGGAGTATATCACGCTTTTAAGATGATTGATAATTTATTGAATTGGTCAATTCATAATCGTGTAAAAAAGTTGGTCTCTTGTCACAGCAGATGCATTGTGGGTAACCTGCCATTTTAACCCAATATAGGACTCCATTCTGTTGTGTGAACAACGCAATAAATAAGGACACGAGACGAGTTTCATATTTTTAACATTGTCTGTTGTATCAAAGGTAAGTGTCGCGTTTGAAATATTTTTTTACAAATATTGTGTATTTGTAAATTTTAACTTTTTTGTTATTTAGACTATCTTTTTGCAAGTAAATCCGCAGTCATAGGGAAAACACAACCCAGACAACCGAAAAAGCAAGCTATTATCCGCTTGTAGGAACTACAGACCAAAGCACTCCTTTCGAATTTGACACGGTTATGCACGGGTTCTGAGTAATTTTCTGAGTACAGAAGTTTTTCAATAGATTCCTAAGGATGTCTAGAACAATCCTTCAATGTGTTTTAGTTTAAAGCGACAATGTCCTCGTTTTAAATGTCGTTTTAATTGTCACCTTCTTGTTAAACACATTCGAATTTTCCTTCACGTTAATACGTTCCTGTTACAGCAGCCATAGTCTTCAATGCGTAAGAGGCGGGGACCTACTTGGTGAAAGACGTTGCTCATTGGCGGAAAAGGAAGAAAATGCCACCCCTTATAACACTAAACAAATCCCTATTGGTAGTTGTATGAAACCTTTTACGCTGTAATTCGCTGAAGTTAATGTACATCTTTGCGGACTTGTGCCACAGACTTGGATACAATCACAGAGGGTTATATACAAATAACGATTTATATAAAAAAAAGCATGTCATAGGTTAGTTTCTATTTACTTGTCTGACAACTTTGTTTTATTTTAATTAATTTGCCCTTAAGAGCCATTACAATACAAAATGACCATCAATGCATTTGGTGTGTAATTCTAGGGTTCTGACTTGCTTAGGTGGAACAAACTTAATCATTGAATAAAAGCAAGTTTAACTGAATGCAATTGACAACAAAGGTGTCTTAATGTATTTTTTGCAAACATTTTTTCTAAATTTAAAACAAGTAATGGTTTAGTTTTCCAAAGTATAATCTTATTACACTATTTTTGCTGGTAGTGTAATTGGTGGTGTTTAGTAGACTAACATGGGTTTTTTACTGGATTTGATAGCTATTTTGTTACTTCCATTAATGTTCCTGTCTCAATTTCCCCTTTATTCAGGTGATTTGTAGGAGCCATGGCCCGTACCAAGCAGACAGCCCGTAAATCTACTGGAGGAAAAGCCCCACGTAAGCAGCTGGCCACCAAAGCTGCCCGCAAGAGCGCCCCTTCTACTGGTGGGGTCAAGAAGCCCCATCGCTACAGGTGACGGCGGGACAAAATGCAGTGCCTGAACATGCAGGCTTCGACCCACCTGGTGTCGTGCTCTCTCCTTTAATAATTTGATGCAAATAAAGTAAAGGACCACAGTGGTGTTACTTAATTACTGTTTCCCTCCAGGCCTGGTACGGTGGCCCTGCGTGAGATCCGTCGGTACCAGAAGTCCACTGAGCTGCTGATCCGCAAGCTGCCCTTCCAGCGCTTGGTGAGAGAAATCGCTCAGGACTTCAAGACTGACCTGCGTTTCCAGAGTGCAGCCATTGGAGCCCTGCAGGTCAGTGTGTTTATGATTTTTGTTCACCCACCAAATGACACTAAAGCCAGACCTATCAGATTTTGTACACTTTTTGGGATACTAAGGAATTTTGGCCATGAAGACCTTTCTACTTTCGCTGAGTCTAAAATGGATGCATGTTTATGTCTGTCCAGTATGAAGAAAGTTAGTTTGCATTGGCTCACCAACCTAACTAGCGAGCCCAATGACTGCAAGTCTATGGGTATCTTCTAGCATGCTCGACGATGCCATAGAATTTGTCATTGTGCTAATGCTAGTTATCATTGGCATGCAAAACTACCTCTAACATCCTTCATACTGGAGACAGACAAAAAATATATCCACAAGTTCATCTGACTCTGGGGAAGTGGACAAAGGGCCTCATTACCAAAATATTGAAGTATCCCTTTAATGGTGGTCTACTGGCAGTACTCTCTCCAAATGTTTGAAGAAGGCATTGTCCCATACCAAGTTAACGCTTATGCATATCATCAACTGAATTGAACTTGTATTTTTTTTGTCTGCAGGAGGCCAGCGAGGCTTACCTGGTTGGTCTGTTTGAGGACACCAACCTGTGTGCTATCCATGCCAAGCGTGTCACCATCATGCCCAAAGACATCCAGCTGGCCCGTCGTATCCGTGGGGAGCGCGCTTAGATGCCTCCCTAATTTACGTGTCCTCAGGCTGTCTTTCCCTCCCTTCCCACTTTTCTTTTTAAGTAGCTTGGTTTGAGTAATGATGTGATAAAAGTAGTGTGCAGTCTTGTCCCCCTTAGTTCTCTTAGCAGAAGACTTTTAGGGTACTTTGTGTATCATGTGTCTGTTTTGAAGCTGATCGGAGTCACACCTTTAATGTGTGTGCAAATCGGCACGGCAAAGGGTGCATGCATGAAGCATCTTGGGCAAGCATTTTCTCCTATTGACGATGCTATTACATTGTTATAACAGGCTTTTCTAATTGATAGACATGCATTGTTTTTTTTACATGTACCCTTTTGTTTTTTTACAACTAGTGTTTCTACTGTTTACAGGATGCATTTACAAATAGTTAATTCTGTTCTGAAATTGATAAGTGACATTGATTCAAAACATTGCGACGGCCTATATGTAGCGTAATGTTTATGTATTTCTCCCATGTTTTATCCAGGTAATATTTTAGTTCCTTTCTCAGGTTGTGATACCCTTTTCTTACTGGTTTTGATTTTAATTTTCTGTTCATTTTTTTTAAGCAGACTTTTGTAATATCCAGAATTCTCACAAAGGTGATAAACTGATGTTCCACAACTGGTTGAGTAAAGTGATTGACCTACACAAAGTACTGAGTTGCATGCTGCTGGCAATGATATTTTACTCAATTTGTATTTTAAATAGTGGGTTTTTCATATTTGGTCATTTGAAGAACTGTCATATTCATTAGAAAAAGTACCCAGTTTTACTTGTAACAATGCATTTTAATAAAAAAAATGACAGGTGAGTCACCAGTAAAATACTAGAGTAAAAGTATTTAGTTTTAAATATACATAAGTAGCAAGTGTACATCATTTGATATTCCTTAAGCAAACAGCACCCGTGTGTTAATTTTTATTTATGGGTAGCAATGGGCACACTTAACTCAGACATACTTTACAAACACCGCAGTGGTGTAAAAATACTTTAAAGCAGTTGGGGGGGTGGTTTATCTGTACTTTACGATGTTTGACTACATTCCTAAATTTACTTTATAATCACTTTTCCCTGACACCCAAAAGTACTCGTTACATTTCAAATGCTTAGCTAGACCGGGAAAATGGTCCAATTCACTTAACAAGAGAACATCCCTACTACCTCTTTAGTGAGTCTTCCCGATCAGAGGCAGCAGGAATGATCAGGGACGTTCTCCTGGTAAATGGGTGAATTGGACCATTTTCTTGTCATGCTTAACATTCAAAATGTAATGAGTACTTTTGGGTGGCAGGGAAAATGTATGGTGTGGAAAGTACATTTTTCTTTAGGAGTTGTCCAATATAAATGGTACAGAAACTAAAGTAGTACTTCACACCACTGGTCGGAAACCATACCTTTTTGTGACGACATTTAAGGTTAACATTTACGGCTGACATTTGCGTAAGACTTGTGAAGTTACGGTTGTACAAGGATATACAATTGCATAATTTTCTTGAGCATGGCAAATTGAAAAGCCAATACGTTTCCACAATATCTGGAGAAAAATATCGATATTACTACGATGTTCGCTTAAGAAATTGAGACCGATACAGTAACATTCAGTAGAGTACAAAATAAATATCCAAAACATGTGGCCGAAGTGCTACAAAACAAGAAATGTGTGTACACTGTTGCATTATGGGAGAAATGATTGACATAGCAGCCATTTTCCCGCTGTACGTTTGCTCCCATTGTGGATACGAGGAAGAAAATACTGACACGGCCAGACAAGCTAAACATTTCTCACATCCTTTTTAACCACTTTTGGTGTAGGTAAGTCAGACACTCGACTGCTTTTAATTTACGTTAACTTCACATTTGAAAAGTTTCAAATTGCTTCAATTCTGGTGTTATTTTGTTGTAAATCCATTTCATTTTCGTCGTAGAGAAAAATAACAAACCCGACTGTCGAAACGGCACAGAATTGCAGCCTTTTCTACAGCTAGTGCAGCCGGAGAAATTGTTTCAAATTATGCGCGGGTTCGCTTCGGTTGTACGCAGTCATTGGCGGTCAAACTCCGTTTCTATGACTACATACGAGTTCCCTGGGATGTCTTCTTTAATGTATATTAGTTGTTTAATGAGATTGTCAAACATCTGTTTCTTTAAATATCAAAGTTTTAGTGCTACTCCTTTGCTTTTATGCCTTGGGTCTTTATCCCGGTTGCGCATTAAGCAGCCGCCATCATCACAGCTGAGTGGGCGGGGCTACCAACGTCTGGGAGCTGTAGATCCCGCCTCTTCGTGACAGAAGACACGCTGATTGGCCTTAGTCATATGTTTACACAATTAGATTGACTAACCAACCAATGCCGTCGTTTTCCCCGTTTATTGATTGATTGATTGGCTCACTGTCGACTTTGATTGGGGAGATTCATGTTGTATCTTGTCCGCACTTTTTGTTCTAAATGTGTTCAATGACAATGAGTTGAACACCCAATTACTGTATAAAAATACTCTTGTTTCACAGTGCTTTTCAATTTTGTTTAAGTTTTGAATCAGCCGAGAACGGATTAATAAAAATGCAATGACTTGATTATCAGGTCTAATTGCAACAACTGAAAGTTAACATTTTTAACCTATGGTCATTCTTATATCTCACATCTATGTATGTGGTTCTCCCCTTCATGCAGGTGATTTGTAGGAGCCATGGCCCGTACCAAGCAGACAGCCCGTAAATCTACTGGAGGCAAAGCCCCACGTAAGCAGCTGGCCACCAAAGCTGCCCGCAAGAGCGCCCCTTCTACTGGTGGGGTCAAGAAGCCCCATCGCTACAGGTGAGAGAGAGTGACAGAGGCTGAAAGGTCTTACCAAAGCTGCCCTCTGTCCCTGAGTCATGCTACTGGCCCTTATTATGACTCCATCACCACCTGATACAAGATAGGATTTAGGCCTAAAGAGTTTGATTCTGGATTTTTGTAATGAATCCATACAGTGGTGTTAGTCATGGGATTCTTCTAACTGTGTTTCCCTCCAGGCCTGGTACGGTGGCCCTGCGTGAGATCCGTCGTTACCAGAAGTCCACTGAGCTGCTGATCCGCAAGCTGCCCTTCCAGCGCTTGGTGAGAGAAATCGCTCAGGACTTCAAGACTGACCTGCGTTTCCAGAGTGCAGCAATTGGAGCCCTGCAGGTCAGTGGTACACCATCACCGTTGGTTGCTGTCATAAACCACATAATCCAAGTTTGAGGCAGAAGAAAAATAATTGCATTATGTTGATTGTTTTATCACACACTGAAGAGGAATACTTGGATCATGTGCCTGAGTGTATCACAAAATAGCATTTTATAGGTTGATATTGTCCACACATTTTTAAGTGTGTTGTCGTGAGCCATTTTTCCAACCTGTTCTTTGTTGTCTGCAGGAGGCCAGCGAGGCTTACCTGGTTGGTCTGTTTGAGGACACCAACCTGTGTGCTATCCATGCCAAGCGTGTCACCATCATGCCCAAAGACATCCAGCTGGCCCGTCGTATCCGTGGGGAGCGCGCTTAAATGCCTCTCTAATTTACCTCTCCTCCCCTCACCAGTCTATCTCCCCCCTCCCCTCCCTGCCCTCTCCTCTTATGTTGGTAGTGATTAGAGAAACAATGATTATGACAAGAATAACGTGTATAGTGGTGTTTTCTTAGTACTCTCGGCAGCAGACTATTATGGGTACTCTTTTGTGCATGTACCTGCTTGTTGCTGGTCAGATCTCCCACCACCACACCTTCAAATCAGATGTTCCATTGTCATGATGCCGTGTGGAGAGATCAGATTAAACAGAACGCAGGGAATCTGAGACGGGTGGTGGTCACAGGAGGATGGGGTTAGGTTTTTGTCTGCAGAGGGGAGTACCTCATTCTCTGCAGGGTGCTACAACAACTGCCCTAGTCCCCTTCCTCCTTCCCAACTCTGCCAGTGAAATAAAGACTGAGCTGGTGTCTTTCATGGGAACCCATGAATGGGAGTCCAGCCCCCCCCCCCCGTGTGTGAGTGTAGATTCTGATCAGCACAGCAAATTGTATACAATTCAAAAAAATCTCTGGAGCAATGGTTTATTCTTACAATATTGATCATCACTATCATGGTTATTTACATTTACGTCATTGAGCAGATGCGCTTATCCAGAGTGACTAACAGTAGTGATTGCATACATTTCCATACTTTCTCCTGACTGGTCCCCTGTGGGAAATTAACCCACAACCCTGGTGTTGCAAGCACCGTGCTCTACCAACTGAGCCACATGGGACCGGTTGTCAATTATTTTTTTAGCTTACGCGCATTTTTCATAGTGGAAATAATATTTGTGAATGAAATGGAGATGGGGGATTCGAATAAAATTTTGTACAGGAAACAACATCGACGTAAGCTTATTTTGGCTGTCAAAGGGGATCCTTGATTGTTCATTGTCATTTCATTTCCCCTTTACCTGATTGACACTGTTTTCCCTTTGTCTTTGAATTCTCAAATTTGGTTTCAGTGATAAATAATTGGAGACAGCATTTTAAGGCTTTTGAAAACAAATAGTGAATCCAGTGATATTCTTTGTGATCACTCCTGAGGGGCCTCGTTGTGAGGGTAATGGAGCTTGGTGGTCAATGCTCTCTTGCAAACCAAAAATAGTGTAATTGGTAAAGTGATCATGTATGTTAATGTTATGGGAGCTATAAATGGGATGGTCAGATATTTAGACCTCCCCCTTCACTTCGCTCCAGATTCTACATTTGTGTAATGTTTCTCAGGTTGATGTGTCACCCTTTTAACTTAAATAATTTTTATTTCTTAATTTGAATTTGAAATGTTAAGATGTTGAAATAAAACAATGTTTGTAATTTCCAGATTTCTCATATAAGGTGGTAATAAATGGATGTTACACACACACACACCTGTCTTCTGTCAGTTTTGTTTAGTCCATTGACTATCAATCAATTACTAACATAGATATTTGATGTTATTGCCAGAGCTGTGAAAAGCACACCTTTGACCATTATGAGTAAGGTTTGTTATGACCATCACAATCTGGTGTTCTTCTGAATGCATTAACAATCTCATGTTGTTTCAAATACTGGACCAAATAGGGTATCATGTGTGTGATTATACCTTTTTTTTTAAAACCTCTTTATCTCCCGAATTTCGTGATATCAAATTCGTAGTCTTGTCCCATGTTTTGAGGCAATGGAAAAACATATTTTTTTTAAACGTGGATTGTGCTCTTTATAATTTTTTGAGATACAAAACGACCACTAGAGGGCAGTAAAGTACCACATTTGAACAACGAGCCAACTAGACAAGTCATATTCTGAGTGAAGAGAAGTCCATGGATGGAGGGTATCTGTAGAGCCCTATACTAAACACTCTTTTAGGTATCTCTTCAACAATATTCAGACCATTGGAGCTGTACTGTTTTATCTACATACAACTGAAACCTTACAGAAACAATCAACATCATTGTATCAGATATCTGTTCTCAGCTGTGGTAAGTTAGGCCGAGAGCACAGTGTCATTCTATGTGTCCCTGTTTTTATGTGAAGTCTTCAGATCAGAGAGAGAACATCCTTATAGAGAATGTCCAAAAAGTGCTCCGTTTATTTGTTCCGTCATCACATTGATAAATAAATTAACAGTAGCATAAAAACTGGGCTCAGCCTCAGAGACCCTTGCTATCTCTTCAACATTCACACCAATTTATATTTGTTTTGCTCTATCCTGTTTTATTGTAAAATATGTAAAAGTCTGCCCTAATGAACTGCTAAAAGTGAACTGGTGTTAGAGTGGAAATACATGATTGAGGCTGCAAGCATGCAAGGGCCTCAGAATAGCACATCTCTCACAGGGGTGGACAGGACAAATCAACAAAAAGATCGAATTTGTCTTCTTGACTTTTAGAATTCCCCACTGAACAAGTATGACTGACGTTTTCCACCATGTTGCTTAACATGTTCGGAAAACTAGTAGAAACCTGTTTATTATGGTAATCAAAATATGTGCTTAGGAATTAAGGGCATGTAGCCGAATTAAATTAAGCTATGTCCCCTTAATTCAGGTTATGTCCTATGCACACATACATATTTCTACTCAGGTGCTACTTTTAATATTGTAGGTGTAGTTTGCAGACTTGTTCATTTTAACAAGTCTGCAAAGAAATCTGCTAATTTTGCCTGCAACATAAAACAGTAGCATCTGATTAGAAATGCCATACAGGGTTGTTGTCCTGAAGTGAATGAGGGTGAAAATCTATTGTGTACATCAATTTGTGGGTGAGTGTGTTGGGCAGCAGGACAGAAAAGTCTTGGTCTATATATTCTCCGGTTCAGGAATAGCTGTCCCTCATTCCTAGTTTCCACCCACACTGACCTTCTAATCTAGTCACCGGATCAGTGTCCTTGTCAATTACTGCCACACACCTGACAATCTGTACACACACAGAGGCACACTCAAATATATACAGTACGTATAGCTACGATACAGATTAACACCAGCATAAATACACAACAGTAGACACACAGACAGGAGAGAGCAATATAAAATCAGGCTAGGTACGATTATTAAAGGAAGAAATACTGTAGAAATGTAGGTCGTCAACTGTAAATGGCAAAAGCACAATGTAGCCTGCAGACATTGCACCAAAGTCAGATTGTATTTTTTGTCATTTCATTTTATTGAATTACAACATTGGACCCTTGCTATAATTCTAAATAAAACATTCTAAAGCAGTAACATTTTGTCAATTCCTATTCATTTATCTTTGTCCATATATCCTTTTTGTTCTCCATACACTCATAGAAAAAACGGTTCCAATAGGGTTCTTTGGCTGCGTCCATAGGAGAACCCTTTTTGTTCCAGGTAGAACCCTTTCTGGTTCTAGGTAGAACTCTTTTGGGTACCATGTACAACTCTCTAGGGAAAGGGTTCTACCTGGAACCAAAAAGGGATCTTCAAAGGGTTCTCCTATGGGGACAGACGAATAACTATTTTAGGTTCTAGATGCACCTTTTTCTCTAAGGGTGTATATTAGCAGAACAAAATACTGGTGTTTCCTTAACTCTGTAATGTGACTTTAGCTATAGTACCACTGAACTACACAGTACATCAGAGAAAGTTGTATAGATGTGCTGTTATTTGTTTTCACTATATACACTGAACAAAAATATAAATAATTTAAAGTCTTGGTCCCATGTTCCATGAGCTGAAATAAAAGATCCCAGAAATGTTCCAAATGCACAAAACGCTTATTTCTCAAAAATGTGGCGTACAAATTTGTTTACATCCCTGTTAGTGAGCATTTTTCCTTTGCCAGGATAATTCAGGTGTGGCATGTCAAGAAGCTGATTAAACAGCATTATCGTTACACAAGTGCATCTTGTGCTGGGGAACAATAAAAGGCCACTCTAAAATGTGCAGTTTTATTACACAACACGTGCAATTGGCATGCTGACTGCAGGAATGTCCAACATAGCTGTTGCCAGATAATTTAATGTTAATTTCTCTACCATAAGCCGCCTCCAACATCATTTTAGAGAATTTGTCAGTACGTCCAACCCGCCTCACAACCACAGACCACATGTAACCACTCCAGCCCAAGACCTCCACATCTGGCTTCTTCGGAAGGTAGCCTAGCAGTTAGAGCGTTGTCCTACTAACCGAAAGGTTGCTGGATCAATTCCCCAAGATGACAAGGTAAAAATATGTTGTTCTGCCCCTGAGCATGGCAGTTAACCCACTATTCCCAGGGCGCTGAAGACGTGGAGGTCAATTAAGGCAGCCCCCCGCACCTCTCTGATTCAGAGGGGTTGGGTTAAATGCGGAAGACACATTTCAGTTGAATGCATTCAGTTGTACAACTGACTAGGTATCCCCTTTCACCTGCAGGATTATCTGAGACCAGCCACCCGGACAGCTGATGAAACTGTGGGTTTGCACAACCAAATAATTTCTGCACAAACTGTCAGAAACCGTCTCAGGGATGCTTTTCTGCGTGTTCATCATCCTCACCAGGGTCTTAACCTGACTGTAGTTCGGCGTTGTAATAGACTTCAGTGGGGAAATGCTCACCTTCGATGGCAACTGACACGCTGGAGAAGTGTGCTCTTCACTAATTAATCCCGGTTTCAATTGTACAGGACAGATGGCAGACAGCTTGTATGACGTTGTGTGTGGGCGAGTGGTTTGCTGATGTAAACATTGTGAACAGAGTGCCCCATGGTGGCGATGGGGTTATAGTATGGGCAGGCATAAGCTACGGACAACGAACACAATTGCATTTTATCGATGGCAACCTGAATGCACAGAGATACCATGACGAGATCCTGAGGCCCATTGTCATGGTATTCATCCGCCGCCATCACCTCATGTTTCAGCATTATAATGCGCGGCCCCACGTCGCAAGGATCTGTACACAATTCCTGTCTGCTGATAATATCCCAGTTTTCCCATGGCTTGTATCACCAGACATGTCACCCACTGAGAATGTTTGGGATGCTCTGGATTGACGGGTACGACCACGTGTTCCAGTTCGCGCCAATATCCAGCAACTTCACACAGCCATTGAAGAGGAGTGGGACAACATTCCACAGGCCACAATCAACAGCCTGATTAACTTTATGCGAAGGAGATGTGACTCGCTGCATGAGCCAAATGGTGGTCACAACAGATACTGACTGGTTTTCTGATCCACGCCCCAACCTTTTAAAAAAAGGTATCTGTATTGCCGACTGGGTATCTGTATTCATTTAAATTGACTGATTTCATTATATGAACTGTAACTCAGTAAAAAATCGTGGAAATTGTTGCATGTTGCGTTTATATTTTTGTTTAGTACAGTATATGAAACGGAACCTGAGTATCGCTGGGTTTCAGCTTCATGTTGATAAATCCAAATGGTGTTATCCACTTAATCTGATTCTTTATCTGTTTGCCTGTTTGCAGACAGCTAAATTAGGATCAACACTACTGAAAGAAGCTTTGACAATTCATTCTAAGAAACAGTTCCTTCTAAGTGAGACCATGAGAAACCCCTGCAGCCCTCCCATCCAGGCCCTCTCTCCGTATTCACTGGAGCACTTTGGTTCACTGCCAGGGCTTGTGGCTCTCTGGGCTATTCAGGGGTGCGGAGTTGGTAGACACAGTGACAGGACCTACAGGGAGACACAAAAGAGATCGACATCAGCAACATGAGGATGTCTGACTCTCAAATGCATTCTCAGAGCACAGAAGATCTACTGTTGACATAGCACCTGCTGAATAAACAAGAAAACAAATGCTTATCATGCAATGTGACAAGGACAATAGAACCAGAATATCTGTGTTGTGGGAGAAAATGGTTATTTAATGATGTGCATCCTGGTCTCTTTAAATGCCTTCACTCCCTCTCTCTGTGCATCATACATTCTCATAAACCATCTTATAGCATCACTACTATGTTAAACACTACTGAAACTCACCCCAACTCTATCCAGCTGGCTCTTGTACCCCCCCCCCCCCCCCCCATCCCCCCTTGCATCTCTCCCCTCCCCCTGGCACAGAAGGTTGACCCTGCAGCTCGTGTCACCCAGTGCTGGGACCGGCCACCCGCCTGGAGCCAAGGCCAATGGGCCGCCCGGTGTTGGTGTGTGGTGGCTGTGGGCGGGCGGCTGTGTGTGTGTCTGTGTTGGGTCACGGCGTGGGGATTAAGCATGTGTGAGTGATTGGGGGTGACAGCGGTCTCAGCATTAGGGGCCTTGCAGCCTTATTTGCCGGGCCTGTTTTAGACACGCTAAGCTGGGATTTGGACCGCAGCAGTGTGTCAGCAGTGATGCTGCCCTGCCCGGTCTTTCTTCAACCCCCCCCCCCCCCCTCTTGTCTGACCTCTTCTCCCTCCTTTTCTGTCTCATTCCTTCCTATCAATATTCCTCTCTACTACTCATCTGCATCATTTAACCTGTGTATCTATATTTCACCTCACTCTTACTCTGGTCCTTCAGCTCCTGGTACAGCCACCTCTTTGTCACTGTACAGACTTACACACGTTCTACTCAGCATGACACCTGTCACTAGGCCCAGTGCTGACTGTGTCTGCTTCCAGCATGCCCACAGTCTTGCACTTTAACCCGTGAACAGACTTGGCTCTGGAAGGCATCATTCGCTCGATCTTCTTTGGTGGTGCTGTTATCCTCATCAGGAAATGTTTTATCAGAGTCAGGCTGAATGGAACCCAGCCATAATATAGAGTTGTTTTTTTACTGTTCACACCCCGTTGCAGGCTCAGAAATGCATGACCTTAGTGGGATAGCTATAAAGGACGCTGCGGAGTACACAGCAAAATCTAGCAAACAGTAACTGGTTCATTGCTCATGCACTGAGGCCTAGTCTAGTGACGACAAACACAACTTGTGACTCTATTACCGGGCTGGGCTTAGGTCTACCATGGAGATTCAGTAAAGTGAGCTCAAGGTTTACAGTCCTGTTTGCCAACAGTTAGCAAGACATCCAATAACATGACTTGTTGCCAGATAATGGCTTCTGATGTACATCTGAGGGACTGAGACACAGAGAGTGTGTGTACTATTGAATGGTGTACTGCATTCGATTGTTCTTCAAATGCCAAGGAATCAACTGAGTCCTAGATGCTCTATTTGCTCATCAATATAAATGCATAGTATTATTGTCACTGACACCCCAAACTGACCTCGTCATGGAACCCTGATTGGAAAATAAAATCATGAGTATCAATGGCTTTGCTTGTGATGAGGTGACAGTGTGTGACTGTAACAGTCTACAGATTCTGCTACTTGTGTGTGTGTGTGTGTGTGTGTGTGTGTGTGTGTGTGTGTGTGTGTGTGTGTGTGTGTGTGTGTGTGTGTGTGTGTGTGTGTGTGTGTGTGTGTGTGTGTGTGTGTGTGTGTGTGTGTGTGTGTGTGTGCGTGTGTGTGTGTGTGTGTATGAGTGTGTGTGTGTGTATGAGTGTGTGTTGTATGTTTGTGAGTGTTGGGGCATGGGAGTTTGTTTGACCGTGTGCTTGAGAGAGTGTGGTCTGAGATCCCCATTACAGCCAGTCTATTGTAACGCAGCAGATTGAGTCAGATCCTCACCCGCCAGAGTGTACTAATTAGAGACATTCCACAGGATTAAACAGCCAATTAACAATAAGAGGACCATTGTGAGAGTGTGTACTTGTGCGTCACCGCAAATGGGTTTGTGTGTGTCTGTCTGAGTGTGTGTCCGTGTGCGTGCAATGTCAGGTTTGGTGGGTTAACAAGGTGTTTTTGTGGTAAACTGAAAATGTTCGTTAAAGGTATGTAAATGTGTGCGCAAATGTGGCCCTATAATACTGTGATTTATTTGTGCGCTAAATTAGGGTAGATGTGTGTATTTACAATATATAGTGAGACAGCTATGCTGTGGAAGTTCCTGCACATCTATAAGTGTGTGTGACAGCGTTTCACAAGGCGCATGCATGACACCCTTGGTTCGTTTTAGGTGTGTTGTTTGTATATCATTGTATTTGAAATTTGTGTGACTGTCCTTGTCTATCAGCGAACCATTGTTCTGTTACTTGTCATGTTTTGTGTTTTTTGTGGACCCAAGGAAGAGTAGCTGATGCTTTTGTTACCAATAAACAAGCAGTAATGTGTGCGCCAATGTTTATTGTGCTTGTTGTGCTTGTTGTGTGTACTCTAGTACCTGTGTAGGTAAGGCAAGCATTGTAGTATGCAGTTGGAAAGCAGCAGGAGTGTTGTGTCACTGAAGGATGACAGGTAGCCTAGCAGCTTAGAGTGTTGGGCCAGCAAAGGAAAGGTTGCTGGTTCGAATCCCTGAGCTCATTAAGGGGGAAAAACTATTGATGTTTCCTTGACCAAGGCACTTAACCCTAATTGCTCCTGTAAGTCACTCTGGATAAGAGTATCTACTAAAATGTAAGAAAAGAGTATTTTGTGAATATGTGTTTTTAGATGTTTTGTGTGTCAATGGTGTGGCGCTCATCTCTTCGTTGTGTGCATCTGTATGTTTACGTACAGTGCATAGGTAAAGGTAATAGGTAACATTTTGTTACGTTACAGCTTTATTCTAAAATTGATTAAATAAAAAAAAATCCTCAGCAATCAACACACAATACCTCATAATGACAAAGTGAAAACAGGTTTCAGACATTTTTGCAAATGTATAAAAAATATGAATAAAAACAGAAATACCTTATTTATATAAGTATTCAGACCTTTTGCTATGAGACTCGAAATTGAGCTCAGCTGCATCCTGTTTCCATTGATCATCCTTGAGATGTTTCTACAACTTGATTGGAGTCCACCTGTCGTACATTCAATTGATTGGACATGAGGTTGAAGGAATTGTCCGTAGAGCTCAGAGAAAAAGGATTGTGTCGAGGCACAGATCTAGGGAAGGGTATCAAAAAATGTCTGCAGCATTGAAGATCCCCAAGAATACAGTGGTCTCCATCATTCTTAAATGGAAGACGTTTGGAACCACCAAGACTCTTCCGAGAGCTGGCCACCCGGCCAAACTAAGCAATCGGGGAAGACGGGCCTTGGTCAGGGAGGTGACCAAAAACCGATGGTCACTCTGACAGAGCTCCAGAGTACCTCTGTGGAGATGGGAGAACCTTCCAGAAGATCAACCATCTCTGCAGCACTCCACCAATCAGGCGTTTATGGTAGAGTGGACAGACGGAAGCCACTCCTCAGTAAAAGGCACACGAAAGCCCTCTTTGAGTTTGCCAAAAGGCACCTAATGACTCTCAGACCATGAGAAACAAGATTCTCTGGTCTGATGAAAGCAAGATTGAACTCTTTGGCCTGAATGCCAAGTGTCACGTCTGGAGGTAACCTGGCACCATTCCTATGGTGAAGCATGGTGGTGGCAGCATCATGCTGTGGGGATGTTTTTCAGCGGCAGGGATTGGGAGACTAGTCAGGATCGAGGAAAAGATCAATGGAGCAAAGTACAGAGAGATCCTTGATGAAAATCTGCTCCAGAGTGCTCAGGACCTCAGACTGGGGCGAAGGTTCACCTTCCAACAGGACAACGACCCTAAGCACACAGCCAAGACAACGCAGGAGTGGCTTTGGTACAAGTCTCTGAATGTCCTTGAGTGGCCCAGCCAGAGCCCGGACTTGAACCTGATCGAACATCTCTGGAGAGACCTGAAAATAGCCGTGCAGCGACACTCCCCATCCACCCTGACAGAGCTTGAGAGGATCTGCAGAGAATAATGTGAGAATCTCCCCAAATACAGGTGTGCCAAGCTTGTAGCGTCATACCCAAGAAGACGCGATGCTGTAATCACTGCCAAAGGTGTTTCAACAAAGTACTGAGTAAAGGGTCTGAATTCTTATGTAAATGTGATATTATTATTTTTTTGCTTTGTCATTATGGGGTAGTGTGTAGATTGATGAGGGGGGAAATTATTTAATTATTTTAGAATAAAGCTGGAACGTAACAAAATGTGGAAAAGGTCAAGGGGTCTGAATACTTTCTGAAAGCACTGTATGTATGTGTGTACATGATGTACATCTTTGCGTGTGTGTGTGTGTGCATGCGTCTGTGCGTGTGCATGCATCCAAGTGTGTTTGTGTACCGGGTGGTGTATGCGTTAGCATGGCACGTGTCAGAGTGTGGCTAGGGATTATAAGGGCTCAGGCCTGTTGCTCCACTTCCTTGATTACTACTGCTGTCTGCTGCCATATGGGCCGGGGAGGGTCCCCAAGCCACTGTACACCCCCCTTACCCCACTCAACCCCCACACTGCACACCCCCCCACACACACACATTGCCAATGTGCCCCAGAACAAACAATAAAGCTGATATGTGTATTTTCTACATCGTAGAATAATAGTGAAGCCATTAAAACTATGAAATAACACATATGGAATCATGTAGTAATCAAAAAAGTGGTAAACAAATCAAAATATGTGTGCCTTCTTAAAAGTAATTTTTGGGAATTTCTTTCCTTCTTAATGCGTTTGAGCCAATCAGTTGTGTTGTGACAAGGTAAGGGGGTTATACAGAAGATAGCCCTATTTGGTAAAAGACCAAGTCCATATCATGGCAAGAACATCTCAAATTAGCAAAGAGAAACGACAGTCAATCATTACTTTAAGACATGAAGGTCAGTCGATATGGAAAATTTCAAGAACTTTGAAAGTTTCTTCAAGTGCAGTTACAAAAACCATCAAGCGCTATGATTAAACTGGCTCTCATGAGGACCACCACAGGAATTGAAGACCCAGAGTTACCTCTGCTGCAGAGGATAAGTTCATTAGAGTTACCAGCCTCAGAAATTGCAGCCCAACTAAATGCTTCACGGAGTTGAAGTAACAGACATATCTTAACATCAACTGTTCAGAGGAGACTGTGTGAATCAGGCCTTCAGGGTGGAATTGCTGCAAAGAAACCACTACTAAAGGACACCAATAAGAAGAAGAGACTTGCTTGGGCCAAGAAACACGAGCGATGGACCTTATACCGGTGGAAATTTGTCCTTTGGTCTGGAGTCGAAATTGAAGATTTTTGGTTCCAACCGCCATGTCTATGTGAGACACGGTGTGGGTGAACGGATGATCTCTGCATGTGTATTTCCCACCGTAAAGCATGGAGGAGGTGTTACGGTGTGGGGGTGCTTTCTTGGTGACACTGTCTGTGATTTATTCAGAACTCACTCTTAATCAGCATGGCTACCACAGAATTCTGCAGCGATATGCCACCCTATCTGGTTTTGGCTTAGTGGGACTATCATTTGTTTTTCAACAAGACAATGACCCAACACACCTCCAGGCTGTGTAAGGGCTATTTTACCAAGAAGGAGATTGATGGAGTGCTGCATCAGATTACCTGGCCTCCACAATCCCCCGACCTCAACCATATTGAAATGGTGAAGGAAAAGCAGCCAACAAGTGCTCGTTATATGTGGGAACTCATTCAAGACTGTTGGAATAGCGTTCCAGGTGAAGCTGGTTGAGAGAATGCCAATAGTGTGCAAAGCTGTCATCAAGGCAAAGGGTGGCTATTTGAAGAATCTCAAATATAAAATATATTTTGATTTGTTTAACACTTTTTTGGTTACTACATGATTCCATATGTGTTATTTCCTAGTGTTGATGTCTTCACTATTATTCTACAATGTAGAAAATAGTAAAACTAAACAAAAACCCTTGAATGAGTAGGTGTTCTAAAACTTTTGACCGGTAGTGCACATATATATTTTTTGCTTTATTTTAGTTAATGTTTCTCTGTAATACTGCTAGCTAGCCACCTAGCAATTTTTATCAAGTTGGGTTTAGCTAGCCTAGACAGGTTCCCAATCTCCCAACCTCATAACTAGCTACCAAGAAGCCATTTCAGGCAACAAATAGTCGCTAGCTTGTCTAACTAGCTTAGCTGGCAGGCCTGCTGGCAAGGTTGGTAGACTTTAGAAAAGCAAGCAATAACTAAATGTACTGAATATTGTACCCAGATTTTAGCAGAGATGCAGAGAAGCATAGTTCGTTTCTTTAAAAAAAGAACCACGAGTCAGGGGGATATAGATAGCTAATTAAAAATCATGATTATGGCTCTAGATTGCAGGAAAAAGCTGTTTCAGGTGTTTGAAAAATGCCAAATTCTCCAATTTAAGGACTGGGGGCATGACACCCCTCTGGGCCACCCCCAGCCATTTTCACACACTTTATGTCATGCTTCTCTTATATTATGCCTGTCTTACTGCAGAGTTGGTAACTCTAGTCCTGTCCACCACATAATGCCCTCTCTAAATAGATGTACAGTACAAATACAAATACATATTGTCCCCTACTCCAAGGAGGGATGAAATGAAATGGGAGACAGACTTGGTAAACTTTGCAGCTCTTATTTTTTGAAATGGCGAAAAAAACTGGTGCAAATTATTAGAAATCAAGGGGGAATGTCACAAAGTAATTTGACAGATTATGCATATATGATAAAAGTATTCATACTAATAAGTACACCTATGCTATGTGACATAGCAGCATAGGTTGAAATGTAGTGGATTTTATCAAAAGATCATTGAAAAGGTCATTTGAAACAGGGACTATATGCTGGAGTGAAGACCCAGTGTACGTTGAAGCAATAAGCAGCATATCAAGTGTTAACCTATGTAATCCCCAGACAGGACAGTGTGGTCCAGGGCAAGACAGGGTGTCTACTCTAAACGCCAGCCATTAGCACAGTTAAACTGCTGCCTGCCCTGCTGACACACCGAGTCCCAGACCCCACCTGCTGCCGTCTGCACAGGATTAGGAATCTCCCCGTGCGCCGTCAGACGCAGTCAGCAGCACACGCCGTGAGTGTGTGTGCGTGTGTTTTACAGAGTAGTGTCATTGATTAAGACAGGACCCAGACTGTGTGTATTGTTGCACACACACTGAGATTCAATAGATATCGACTGAGCCACAAATCCTGGCTGAGGACAGTGTATTAACACTGCAACACTATATGACATATTGCATTCAGTGTGTGTCTCCTTCAATGTCCAATATCACTACAATACTAACTCTAATAAGCCAGGAATATTGATAATACAATCAACAACAAAACCCTTGCAAAAATATAAAGAGAACATAATCTAGCCATGAATGCATGCAAACATGAGAACTTTGAAAGCATTATTTCATCACCTTTTTCCCAGCATGTGTCGTTGTCACGCCCTGGCCTTATTATTCTTTGTTTTCTTTATTATTTTAGTTAGGTCAGGGTGTGACATGGGTAATGTTTATGTTTTGTTGGTTTTGGGTGTTTATTTGGTAAAGGGGTTATGGGGTGTAGTAGATGGTTTTGTGTTGAGTGTATATGTCTAGCGTTGTCTATGTAAGAACGTTAGTAGCCTGTATGTTTGTGCACAACGTTTGTAGCTTCACGGTCGTTTTGTTGTTTTGTTGTTTTGTTAAAGTGTTTTTGTGTCGTGTTCATCTTCGTGTTATAATAAAAGAAGATGGCTTATTTTCCAAAAGCTGCATTTTGGTCCGTTAATCCGCCACACGATCGTGACAGAATTACCCACCATAGGACCAAGCGGCATGGAAGGCGGCAACAGGACCTGCCTACACAGGATCTCTGGAGTTGGGAGGACGAATTGGAAAGAGATGGACCTTGGGATCAACCTGGAGAATATCGCCTCCCTCGTGAAGAGCTGGAGGCAGCGAAAGCCGAGAGGAGGCGATATGAGGAGGCAGCACGGAGACAGGGCTGGAAGCCCGTGAGTACTACCCAAAAATTTCTTGGGGGGGGCCTTAAAGGGAGTGTGGCGAAGTCAGGTAGGAAACCTGCGCCTACTCCCTGTACTTACCGTGGAGAGCGAGAGTAAGGGCAGACACCGTGTTACGCAGTAGAGCGCACGGTGTCTCCTGTACGCGTGCATAGCCCGGTTCGGTACATTGCAGCTCCACTTATCGGCCGGGCTAGACTGAGCGTTGAGCCATATGTCATGAAGCCGGCCCAACGCATCTGGTCACCAGTGCGTCTCCTCGGGCCGGCGTACATGGCACCAGCCTTACGCATGGTGTCCCCGGTTCGCCTACATAGGCCGGTGCGGGTTATTCCACCTCCCCGCACTGGTCAGGCGACGGGGAGCATAGAACCAGGTAAGGTTGGGCAGGCTCGGCGTTCAAGGGAGCCAGTACGCCTGCACGGTCCGGTATTTCCGGCGCCACCTCCCCGCCCCAACCCAGTACCACCAGTGCCTCCTCCACGCACTAGCTATATGGTGCGTGTCTCCAGCCCTTTACCACCAGTGTCTAAACCACGCACCAAGCCTCCTGTGTGTCCCCAGAGTCCTGTGCGTCCTGTTGCTGCTCCCCGCACTAGCCCTGAGATGCGTGTCCCCAGCCCGGTGCCACCAGTCCCGGCACCACGCACCAGGCCTACAGTGCGCCTCAGCCGGCAGGAGTCTGCCGTCTGCACAGCGTTGACTGAACTGCTCGTCTCCCCAGCGCCATCTGAGCCATCCGTCTCCCCAGCGCCATCTGAGCCATCCGTCTCCCCAGCGCCATCTGAGCCATCCGTCTGCAATGAGCCTGCAAAGCCGCCCGTCTGCCATGAGCCTGCAAAGCCGCCCGTCTGCCATGAGCCCACTGAGCCGTCCGCCAGACAGGAGCCGCTAGAGCCGCCAGCCAGACAGGAGCCGCTAGAGCCGTCCGTCAGACAGGATCTGCCAGAGCCGCCAACCAGACAGGATCTGCCAGAGCCGCCAACCAGACAGGATCTGCCAGAGCCGCCAACCAGACAGGAGCAGCCAGATCAGTCAGCCAGCCATGAGCAGCCAGATCCGTCAGCTAGCCATGAGCAGCCAGATCCGTCAGCTAGCCATGAGCAGCCAGATCCGTCAGCTAGCCATGAGCAGCCAGATCCGTCAGTTAGCCATGAGCAGCCAGATCCGTCAGCTAGCCATGAGCAGCCAGATCCGTCAGCTAGCCATGAGCAGCCAGATCCGTCAGCTAGCCATGAGCAGCCAGATCCGTCAGCTAGCCATGAGCAGCCAGATCCGTCAGCTAGCCATGAGCAGCCAGATCCGTCAGCTAGCCATGAGCAGCCAGATCCGTCAGCTAGCCATGAGCAGCCAGATCCGTCTGCCAGCCATGAGCAGCCAGATCCGTCAGCCAGCCATGAGCAGCCAGATCCGTTAGCCAGCCATGAGCAGCCAGATCAGTTAGCCAGCCATGAGCAGCCAGATCCGTTAGCCAGCCATGAGCAGCCAGATCTGTCAGCCAGCCATGGGCCGTCCCTCAGTCCGGAGCTGCAGTCCCTCAGTCCGGAGCTGCAGTCCCTCAGTCCGGAGCTGCCATTCCTCAGTCCGGAGCTGCCCCTTACCCTGGAGCTGCCCCTTACCCTGGAGCTGCCCCTTACCCTGGTGCTGCCCCTTACCCTGGTGCTGCCCCTTACCCTGGTACTGCCCCTTATCCTGGTACTGCCCCTGACCCTGGTACTGCCCCTTACCCTGGTACTGGTCCTTAGTCCGGAGCTGTCCCTTAGTCCGGAACTCCCCCTTAATGCAATGGGGTTAATGTGGAGGGGGGTCGTTTGGAGGAAGCCTAGGAGGTGGTTAGGTACTGTGGTGACGTGGGGACTACGACCAGAGCCGGAGCCGCCACCGTGGAGGGGAGCCCACCCAGACCCTCCCCTAGACTGTGTATGGTGCGCCCGGAGTTCGCGCCTCAAGGGGGGGGTTATGTCACGCCCTGGCCTTATTATTCTTTGTTTTCTTTATTATTTTAGTTAGGTCAGGGTGTGACATGGGTAATGTTTATGTTTTGTTGGTTTTGGGTGTTTATTTGGTAAAGGGGTTATGGGGTGTAGTAGATGGTTTTGTGTTGAGTGTATATGTCTAGCGTTGTCTATGTAAGAACGTTAGTAGCCTGTATGTTTGTGCACAACGTTTGTAGCTTCACGGTCGTTTTGTTGTTTTGTTGTTTTGTTAAAGTGTTTTTGTGTCGTGTTCATCTTCGTGTTATAATAAAAGAAGATGGCTTATTTTCCAAAAGCTGCATTTTGGTCCGTTAATCCGCCACACGATCGTGACAGTCGTATTGATATACAGCATAGCAGACATGCTCAGAGTTTTGCAGGACTGATTAGAAGCATAACCAAAGGGCAGATTTAGAAGAGTAAATATCTTGGTGAGCAGCACCAGACCTGTACTGTATAACGAGAAGCCCAATATGTTCATAAAGAAGCAATAGTTTATCGAGATAGTAATTCAAAGGTGTCTGGGCCTAGACTTTACATACCATACCCATCCGTCCTATAAGAAACCCTATACAAGGTGTACTACATTGTAAACATTTAGCCTGCCACATGGGCATACACTGTAGTTGGAACCCTATCCTAACAAATGTACCCAGACTGAATGGCCTGTGATTAGAAGGGGCAATCTGGGATCGGTACATCCATTTTTTGATTTGTTGTTTGAATCCCAGATTGCTCCTTTAATACAGGTTCATAATGAGAAGTGCTATGCAACATATCATAGGATCCATGAACTCTAATTTACATAAAAAACGGAAAACAATGTATGTGTAAGGGCTGTCTCTCTCCTCATCCTCGGACGAGGAAAGGAGAGAAGGATCATCAGACCAAAATGCAGCAGTAGGGAAATAGGCCATCTCTTTATTTGAAAAAAACTATGATGGCAACACGAAAAACAAAACACTTTCAAAAATACAAAACAAGAAAACAACGTTGACGAAACCTGAACATAAACTTACATAACTAAACGTAAACTCACGGACAGGAAACAGACGACATCAAAATAAACGAACAGACGACATCAAAATAAACGAACAGCCAAACAGTCCCGTATGGTACATACATTCGACGACACAGGAGACAATCACCCACAAACAAACAGTGAGAACACCCTACCTAAATATGACTCTTAATTAGAGGAGAACGCAAAACACCTGCCTCTAATTAAGAGCCATACCAGGCAACCAAAACCAACATAGAAACAGATAACATAGACTGCCCACCCAAAACACATGCCCTGACCTAAACACATACAAAAACAACATAAAACAGGTCAGGACCGTTACAGTATGTAACATAAAGCAGGAACTACTAATGTAAATATAAAGTGATGATATATACTGAGTGGACAAAACATTAAGAACATGACATAGACTGACCAGGTGAATCCAGGTAAACGCTATGATCCCTTATTGATGTCACCTGTTAAATCCACTTCAATCAGTGTAGATGAAGTGGAGGAAACAGGTTAAAGAAGGATTTTTAATTAAGCCTAGAGACAATTGAGACTTGGGTCGTGTATGTGCCATTCAGGTGAATGAGCAAGACAAAAGATTCAACACTGCTGGGTTTTTCACTCTCAGCAGTTTCCATTGTGTATCTAGAGTGGTTCACCACCCAAAGGACATCCAGACAACTTGACACAACTGTGAGAAGCATCAGAGTCTAACTTGGGCCAGTATCCCTGTGGAACGATTTCGACACCTTGTAGAGTCCATTCCCTGACAAATTGATGCTGTTCTGAGGGCAAAAAGGGTGCAACTCAATATTAGGAAGGCGTTCCTAATGTATCGTACAGTCAAGTGTATTTGTGCACAAAACCCACTACTGTCACTGCCTGGCTTAGTTACACAGCGTAATCCCTACATCAGTTTAATTTAAGTATTAACACAGCCTGACCTTAATACCACGACAACCACTGACATGGATGTTAACCCGTCACTATTAACCCTTTACAATTCAATGGAAATGCCAGTGCTTTCAAGATTTACACATGAGGACAATCACATACAAAAAAACAATCACGCAAGACACATACAGAAACCTTGAATCCAAATGTAAAACATAGCACAACAAAAGGGTTCAAACCACTCTAAACGTCTTTGTTGGCCAAACACACACCTGTAAAAATCTTTTAGCTATGCCCCTTATAATGTCTCTGTGGACAGGTCCTACCCCACGCCCCTCCCACTATGCCCCTCCCTTCCTCTCTCTCTACTTCCTCTCGTTCTCTACACTCCTTCATCAGGAATCCCACCATTCTTTTTCCTTCCAACTATAGAAAAGGCCCCCAGTGGGGTCCAAACACCCTACCCTCCTCCTCGGGGGTGACCTGTTCATCCATCCATCCCTTCATCTATGTACGACGATGGTCCCTCCAGGTCCATCTGTCAATCATATCTCCCAGTGCCGTAGAGACCTAGGTTCCCGGGTACAACACTTCCCCATTGTGTCGGCGTATGGGTCCCTGTATCTTATCAGTCATAATCCGTTCCAAATAGGTCCTTCATGTCCTCCCTTTGGACCAGCCGACTCGCTCCCTCCATCCTCTCCCTTCCTCTGCCAATCTGACTACAAGCCCCACTATCCTCCCTTTATCCCGAGGTAAGATACTTACTTTTCAGATAAAGCATATTATGATAAATCGGCTGAACTCTGTGCGTGTGTGTGTGTGAGCGTGTTGGTGTCCCACTGTGTGTATCGAACAAATTCCATGAAGTCAGGGCTCTAGCAGCTGCACAGTAACACTGGTGGGGTTTCAGGGGTTTTGGAGGAGGGGGTTGTTGTGTTTTGGTTTGTCTTTTTTGGCCCATGCTTGATGCAACCCATCACCAACGCTCTATATCGGTGACCTCTTAAACTCTGTGGTGATCAGTGGGTAATCTCCTCTTTTCTGTGCTTACACAATCTCTCTCTCTCTATCTCTCTCTCTCACACACACACGCACACACACGCACACACACACACACACACACGCGCACACACACACACACACACACACACACACACACACACACACACACACACACACACACACACACACACACACACACACACACACACACACACACATACATTCCCTGAGAGCCATAGCACTGTCAGCCATGACCATAGGCCCTGTCCATCCAAGGTATCACACACTCCATTACTACGTGTCTGGTGCATTACTACATGTCTGGTGCATTACTACGTGTCTGGTGCATTACTACGTGTCTGGTACATTACTACATGTCTGGTGCATTACTACGTGTCTGGTGCATTACTACGTGTCTGGTGCATTACTACGTGTCTGGTACATTACTACGTGTCTGGTGCATTACTACGTGTCTGGTACATTACTACGTGTCTGGTGCATTACTACGTGTCTGGTGCATTACTACGTGTCTGGTGCATTACTACGTGTCTGGTGCATTACTACGTGTCTGGTGCATTACTACGTGTCTGGTGCATTACTACGTGTCTGGTACATTACTACGTGTCTGGTGCATTACTACGTGTCTGATGCATTACTACGTGTCTGGTACATTACTACGTGTCTGGTGCATTACTACGTGTCTGATGCATTACTACGTGTCTGGTACATTACTACATGTCTGGTGCATTACTACGTGTCTGATGCATTACTACGTGTCTGGTACATTACTACATGTCTGGTGCATTACTACGTGTCTGGTGCATTACTACGTGTCTGGTGCATTACTACGTGTCTGGTACATTACTACATGTCTGGTGCATTACTACGTATCTGGTGCATTACTACGTGTCTGGTGCATTACTACGTGTCTGGTACATTACTACATGTCTGGTGCATTACTACGTATCTGGTGCATTACTACGTGTCTGGTGCATTACTACGTGTCTGGTACATTACTACGTGTCTGGTGCATTACTACGTGTCTGGTACATTACTACATGTCTGGTGCATTACTACGTGTCTGGTGCATTACTACGTGTCTGGTGCATTACTACGTGTCTGATGCATTACTACGTGTCTGGTACATTACTACATGTCTGGTGCATTACTACGTGTCTGGTGCATTACTACGTGTCTGGTGCATTACTACGTGTCTGGTGCATTACTACGTGTCTGGTGCATTACTACGTGTCTGGTACATTACTACATGTCTGATGCATTACTACGTGTCTGATGCATTACTACGTGTCTGGTACATTACTACATGTCTGGTGCATTACTACGTGTCTGATGCATTACTACGTGTCTGGTACATTACTACATGTCTGGTGCATTACTACGTGTCTGGTGCATTACTACGTGTCTGGTGCATTACTACGTGTCTGGTACATTACTACATGTCTGGTGCATTACTACGTGTCTGGTGCATTACTACGTGTCTGGTGCATTACTACGTGTCTGGTACATTACTACATGTCTGGTGCATTACTACATGTCTGGTGCATTACTACGTGTCTGGTGCATTACTACGTGTCTAATGCATTACTACGTGTCTGGTACATTACTACATGTCTGGTGCATTACTATGTGTCTGGTGCATTACTATGTGTCTGGTGCATTACTACGTGTCTGATGCATTACTACATGTCTGGTGCATTACTACGTGTCTGGTGCATTACTACGTGTCTGGTGCATTACTACGTGTCTGGTGCATTACTACATGTCTGGTGCATTACTACGTGTCTGGTGCATTACTATGTGTCTGGTGCATTACTTCGTGTCTGATGCATTACTACATGTCTGGTGCATTACTACGTGTCTGGTGCATTACTACGTGTCTGGTGCATTACTACGTGTCTGGTGCATTACTACGTGTCTGGTGCAAATCATTTTTTTGTTGCACATTTAGACATTGTTTACTGTAATGTGTATTGTTTTGGAAAGTAACGTGTTTGCACTTTACCCCTTGTCTTTGTAGTCAGACAGAGTGCATGTTTTGGACAAATTGTACAGTGAAAGAGCGTGCATCTTTGGTAATGAAATTGGACAAGAGCAATCATGCAACATATGGCTGCAGTCTTCTGACAAAGCTGGAGAGAAGTCGGGGTCAAATGGGGAATAAAATAGTTTGGAGAAGATGAACATTAAATCAAAATACCGCAGTTGTTATGTATGTCTCTGAGACCAATTGCGTACCCATTTAAAAAATATGATGTTTCTAAGTGGTGTGTGTGTGTGTGTGTGTGTGAGAGTGTGTGTGTGAGTGTGTGTGTGTGTGTGTGTGTGTGTGTGTGTGTGTGTGTGTGTGTGTGTGTGTGTGTGTGTGTGTGTGTGTGTGTGTGTGTGTGTGTGTGTGTGAATAGCTTAGATATAGTAAGCCTCTTATGTGGTGGTTGTGTCCTGAATTTGTATCTGCCCTGGGTCCTAGTGCAACCTTAGTAATAGTAATTGCACTGCCCAGTAAATTTCCAAGACAAACACCTATTTAAAAATCCATCCACAACAATTATTATGGTTGTTATTAACAGCACAAAAGAACAACAGCAATAATAAGTTATTTAACAGCAATACTTTCAGAAATTAAATTGTTGCCGTTTTACAATTTTCTGGAATACTAGAAATATAATAATGATAGGCTACTACCAAATGTCTCAAAATGCATTGGTTCGTCATGAACAATTTGTAGGCTATATTTGTTTGGTATTTAGAATGTCCTCCGTTTTAAACACAATTTTAGTACACAAAAGAATGAAATAGGCTAGTGTAGGTCAAACACAAACACCATTAACGAGCGTGTCTTTCCGTTTTATCGAATAAATTCGATAAACCAAATGGCTAAAATTTGCATTTTATGCAACAAAACCATAAAGCAAAAAAACAATATTTCTGAAAACAGGAAGCTTATCGTTCTGTGTACATGAATATGTTGTTAAAGTTTGCAATTTTCAATGTTGGGCATGGAAATATACCTAACCAAAAGTCAATAATTTGTATGGATATCATTTGGTTGTCTTTGGATAGGCTAATGGTTTGATCATGGTTAAAGAATATACAATCCGGAAATGCGTGGAAAAACGTACATAATTTATGTGAAATGCTATATTTTAAAAGGTTTTGTAAATGTTAATTGTTTCTCCCAACGCATAAAAGCACATAGGCCTACTAAAATTGTACTGAAGGAATGGTAAGAGAGCGAGAACTAGACAGGCAAACGAACAGGTGCATGTCTCAGTGCGCGTGTAGGCCTACTCTGACACGCGCTCTTGGTTTTGCTTCTCAGAAAGTACGTAACACGTAGTTTTGAAGTCTTGAACCATCGACTGTTGCGCTTCTTGTCATATTTACAAATAATAGGCTATTTCGATCGCCAGCTTTCGACCTTATCTATATAAAAATGAAAAGACCAAAACCATACCTGATAGCCTAGTTGAGCAGGTGATGTGGCCTCTTGAAACACATATTCCAAATTGGACGGTTAAAACAACACACACACTCACGCTGTGCGCACCGGCAGATGCCGCAGGTAAAGACGTTTATTTAAGATTTAAAATGTTCAACATGCGAGTATAGTCTCTCTCTCTTTATATCTCCACCGTGGCTTTACAGATTCAGATAAACCCCTTATACAGTTTCGGCAGTACATGGGTCTGTGTGGATTTTAAACTATAAGAAATCCGATTCAATTAACCAGAGCAGAGAATCGGCTTTGGACACTGTGAAATTGTCTGGCCACAGGGATAGGATGAGGCACAGGCCAACAATCGCAGGATGGACAACAACTCGTCGCATTTAAAGAAATGCACCAGCAGAACTTTGGACAGGCCATTCGGATCTCCTGGCTAGAGTTCTGCAACGAATGAAAACACTGGACACTGTAACCCACAGCAACGCAATGTTCTCAGTCCCAACTAAACAACACGTGGCATTGTAACCCACAGCAACGCAATGTTCTCAGTCCCAACTAAACAACACGTGGCATTGCGCTTTATTATAATGTTTAAGCCAATCTTAATGCTGCCCCTAACATTGTTTTACACCATAACAGACTTTACTATCTATCAAACCATATATTTATAATTAAAAGCGCAGAGGGACATGGGCTAACGAGTACAATTTAAATAGACTTCTGCAAAGTTTGTCTATAATAACTCATCCACTTATTTGGAATGAAATGCCCCAAGAGACTATAAAAAATAATAGCTTTAACTTACAATTATGACCATACAGTTGTTATCATGTTACTATTTTGATATACAATAATAAGATGCACTGTTATCCCTGTTAATTATAATATTATAACAGATAACATCATACCATTATAATTATTATCATAATTCTAAGTATTATTATTATTATTATCATAATTATAACTATTAATATTGTTGTTATTATTATTACTACAGAAAGATGAATATAGAAGAGGGAGTATGTTGGGGATCAGTAGGGGTTTTAGTAGAGAACAACGCGGCCTTTGTGTAGTTTTAATCCTGCTTGTACACCCACCCAACCCCCATTCCCTTCTATCCCTTGAACTTCCTCACTCAGACTACATCGCCCAATTATTTCTGTATTTTAAGAGCGGTGTAAAATGTATTAAATCTGCTCTCTCCAAACAAGACAAGAGATTCGATACGGATGTACTCTTCTAATAGCTATCAAGCTTTCCCTGACAGTGCAGCACTGCTGTTCAACTCCTAAAGGTCCTCTTCGTCTCCAGGAAAATGACTTGAACAGTGTTTCTAGCTTGTCTTTTTGTCTTTAACAATTCAAAACGGAATCTCATAACACACAAAACTTATTGGCTACTCAGAAATTATGAGTGGCACATCTATTTAATTGTACAATTTAACTTTCATGAATGAGTGTAACATTCAATTTTTTTGATTAAGTGGATTGGTAGGCTATGCAGTTACTGTACGTTTTTGTTCAACATTGTTATACCAATGTTTCCTCTTTTAACTCGAATGTGGACAAAGGAGATTCGAAAAATAACAGCGTAAATCATTTTGTCTCGCCGGTGTTCAATATGCTTTGTGTCCACCTGTTGTTCTTGAGCCTACACATATCAAACTGTTGTTTCATTTGACTGGATGAATGTGCATGGTGTGCGGAGAAAAGAAAGACAGAATCAAATCCAACAAAGTGCAAAGCCTGCGTGTGTCAGGACAGGGAGAGAGAGAGAGAGAGAGGGAGAGAGAGAGAGAGAGAGGGAGGGGTCAGAGTCTACTCCGCGCAAGAACTTCACTCTAATTAGCCAACTTCTTTCTTGGTTTGCTCAGTTCCGCGTTCTCACCCAAGCTTATCGCCACTCACCGGAGGCACGACTTGATCCTCTTTGCTTCAACAGACTTCAACAGGCTCGAGCTCAGTCCAGGGAACGCTAGATCTGACAAGGGAAGAATAAGGAAGCATACAGTCACTTCTTGATGCCGATGAGCACTTCGAAAGCGCACGTGGATCGAAAGGTTTATCACACTTAAAACTGTGATCATACCATTGGTTAGTGTGTTTAATTATTGCTTTCAGGTTACTTTGTAAGTGAAATTGAAAACAATACACCGGCACCACAATACCTATTGAATAGCTGTGCCCTGAAACAGCTTGATCAACAGGTGTGAAGGCCGCAGAACAAGGAGTACCGGCGCCCTGCACCTGCACTCTTTACCGGCGCCCTGCACCTGCACTCTTTACCGGCGCCCTGCACCTGCACTCTTTACCGGCGCCCTGCACCTGCACTCTTTACCGGTGCCCTGCACCTGCACTCTTTACCGGCACCCTGCACCTGCACTCTTTACCGGCGCCCTGCACCTGCACTCTTTACCGACGAGCACAGGTGCTACTGTAGCCTCAAAAGTTGGCAACATACTGCGACAGGGTCAGCAACAAAAGAGGAAAACAAAACAAAAATCAGATCGACAGATATAAAGAAAAACAAGTGACTGAGAGAAAGAGAGAGAGGGAGGGACATAGAGAGAGAGAGAGAGAGAGAGAGAGAGAGAGAGAGAGAGAGAGAGAGAGAGAGAGAGAGAGAGAGAGAGAGAGAGAGACACCCCCTGGAGAATAGCAGAAGACCCGGCCCCCGGCCTGATTGTGAGAGAGAGAGGGTGAGGGAGCGTTTTAAAGCCGGCACAGGCATGATGTCCTACATTAAGCAGCCTCATTACGCCGTGAACGGGTTAACTCTGTCTGGCCCGGGCATGGATCTACTACACTCTGCCGTCGGATACCCAAGTAAGTCATATTTTCAACTTTTTAATGTTTTAGAAATGTTTGTCTCAACAATTGCACTTTATATTATGGAAAAACGGGCAGAATCCAGCCTGAATTCCAAGCGGTACTGCTACCCTATCCATGCGCAACGAGTGCGTAAAAGGACCGGTGCGCAACGAACACCCATTATGTTGTTTTCGTTCTTATTGTTAGACTTATGACAGTGAATTGTGCATAATATATCTTCATACTACGGACACCATATTTTATTCTTAGCTGATGCCAAATTTCGACGGTCATCGTTGTTTCAAATGGAAATGCCTTATGCGCACATACAAAAAAACTCCATGTTTGTTTATCTTTTTAAAGATATGGGGAACGTCCATAGTAACTTGTTTGAAGGGCCTAGGATAAAATGACAGCTTTAAAATGAGATGACCTATTTACTTGATGTGTAAGTGGTAGGCCTAACAACTATTTGTATGAAAATGTGTGTTTTTTTGTTCAATGATTGATCCAGGGCCATGCGTTATGCTCACCAGTCTAATTCACTAAGACCTGTAGTTCTAGATATTTTATGTTCCTGTCAGTTGTGAAATGAAGATTTATAGATCACCACCTTCCTGTGAAAAGATACATGTTTTATCAAGATACATTTCGTTCCCTTTATCAAACGTATTTTATTTCGTGTTTGTTTATGTTTTATAAAGCCTCAATGTATATCTGAATCAATGGATAATGTTAAATATTCTAATTAAAGTTAATAAAACACTCGAACATTAAATAACACTTTTTTTTTACATAAAGGGACCGATATCTTTTTTTTACCAAAGTTAAAACAACTAGATTTTGAACTGTATTAATGTTTATCTAATGATGTAACAAACGAAAGGACTTTTGGCTGAATGATCCACGATATGACATGTGAAGGCCAGAGCCATATATTTATTTTCTATAACATTGGAAACAAAGCATCCCTGAATATACAATATATATTTTCGTAGAGAACATAATTTATGCCTCAGTATAACTACTTACTAGTACAATTATATTACACGAATATACACGAATTAAATTCTAAATGAGACTAATTTAATTTAGACTATTATTTAACTTGGAAATTTGACCAAACACCAAACAAGTGATTTACAGTTCATTTTTCCCGTTCTCTTTTTCTCGTGTTCCATTTGAAAGCATGTTTGCCAAGGTGGAAAAGCTTCACAAAAACAAATATATGATGAAACGAAATATAAGAAAAATAATATGTGTGTGCGTGTGTGTGTGTGTATTTTAGACATCCCCAGAAAGCAGCGTCGGGAAAGGACCACGTTTACGCGCGCGCAGTTGGACATCCTGGAGGCACTGTTTTCCAAGACGCGCTACCCCGACATCTTCATGAGAGAAGAAGTGGCCCTTAAGATCAACCTACCAGAGTCTCGTGTACAGGTAATAAACATGATATATACTCTCATGCATAACTGCCCACTAGAATTGGTTAAATTATCTTGCAAAAATGAAAGTGTGGTTCAATTGTCTATTTACAAAACGTCAGTGATTGTTTGGCCAGAATGGGAGCTGAGTTGCCTGAGAACTCACCATGTGCTCCTCCACAGGTATGGTTCAAGAACCGCCGTGCTAAATGCCGCCAGCAGGCGCAGCAGAGCACGGGCCAGTCTAAACCTCGTCCACCCAAGAAGAAGGCCTCTCCAGCCCGGGAGGCCAACTCTGAGGCCAGTGTCAACACCAACGGGTCCTACAGTCCAGCACCGCTTCCCCTTGGCACCACCATCACCCCCAGCTCCAGCAGTGCCAACGCGACCGTGTCCATTTGGAGCCCTGCCTCCATCTCCCCGCTGCCAGATCCACTGTCAGCCTCCACCACGCCCTGCATGCAGCGCTCCTCTGCCTACCCCATGACCTACACCCAGGCCCCGGCCTACACCCAGAGCTACGCAGGCTCATCCTCCTACTTCACTGGCCTGGACTGCAGCTCCTACCTGTCTCCCATGCACTCACAGCTCTCCGCCACAGGGGGCGCCCTCAGCCCCATCACCTCTATGGGCGGGCACCTAAGCCAGTCCCCCTCTCTGTCCTCACAGGGCTACACAGCCGCCTCGCTGGGCTTCGGGGCCATCGACTGCCTGGACTACAAGGACCAAGCTGCCTCCTGGAAACTCAACTTCAATGCAGCTGACTGCCTGGACTACAAAGACCAGAACTCCTGGAAGTTTCAGGTCTTGTAGGGGGGAGGAGGTAAGGAAGGGACCAGCCAGGAGAAGCTCCCATTCCATTCAGTGTTAAAGACTTGGACACATAGATGGTCAACTAATCATTTCAGTCCATGAACTCATTGACTGAGTAATATGTCATTATTTTTTGTGTTATGGAAAGCAATGTGGAAGCAGATCCAATGATGTTGGACTTTGTGATTGTTGGGAAGGTGACAAGAAATCAATGATCACATCAATATTGTTAAATCTATTATATCCAATCAATACAGCATTAACAATGTGAGGATGCACAATCAATGGGACATTAAAGTAATAAAGATAGTAATATAGAATTGATGACAAACAAATCAACATGTAAAAAGATAATTGAGATACTAAAATTGAAAACCGATTTTATTAAAAAGGACTACATACCACACTATTGAAAGCAATACCCGTAGAATGAAATTGAATAGATTTATAATTTGATGATTACCATGAGAAAAAAACTGCATCATTGACAATGTTCCATTCTTGTATTCCATAATCAGGGTTTTGTGAACCAAATGAACAGAGATTGCAACTTGAAGGGTGAATGGAGTATCAATTCGATGGCGAGAATGAACAATTGATTTAAATAGAGAAGAAAAGAGAAAAAGGAGATTCAAATATTGGTTTCAATGGATCCCATCGTTCAGGTAGCTGATAGTCAACCCCAAGTTGATTTCTGAACAAGATCTGTCACTCCTTTAGTGGTCTTGTTGTGCTTAATGGTAACTGAAAACTAGAAAGGAAAAGTGGAATTCAACCCCCAAGATGGGTGGGCTGGCCTTGACTTTTGACCAAATTTGATCCAGTGGTTATTTTTGTCATTACTTCAGAACAATTGAAAGTTGTGTACATTGTAATGAAGAAAATGACTCTGCCTTGAATTTGATATTGAACAAACATAGGGAGTTCCAGCCATAGGTGAAGACTGACTCCAATGGGGACAATGTTGTTTTCTTTTTCCCTCTGTCATTTGTTTTATGGTTTATTTTTGTTATGAAGCTGCTTTTCATATTTGGTGAACTGAGAGATCCTGGAGCCAAACAGACACACAGGCAGACACACAGACGTGCATGTGTTTCTCAATAAGCCAGAGGGGATGGGTAAAGCAAGGATAACCTTTGGTACTGTCAAGTAGAGACCTTAGGCTATCGTTGTATCCTTTTCCCCAGTAGCTTTGAAGGGAGGGGACCCTCGGCAGACAGTGTGTTAGAGTGAAGGGCGGTGAGGGGGTAAGAAAGAGGGGCAGGGTTAGGGCTATAGGGTTAGTAACAGACCTCTTGTCTTTGAGCACCCATCATGGAATGAATCACATCTGGGCACAAGGCATTCTGGGATCTGCAAGGATGACCAATGTGTAGCCTTTGCGTTTCTATCCAACTCTGTGTTTGTTGGGGGAGGGTGGACGACTTTGATGATTACGTCACTTAAATACAACATTTTCCCTTAATAATGACTTAACAAACCCTGTTGCCGAATATACTGTTACAATGAGATATTTGCAGGAGAGAAGACTCAACAGTAGAAAGGTAAGGGTCTGGGCATGACTGCGCTACCCTTGCACAGAAAGCACGGAGCTTCTCTCAGTTGTTACCTGTGAAGGAGCGAGGGGTACCATTTTGTGTTGATGTATTGTTTAATCTTTTTTGTATTAGACTATAACATATTATGTTTCTTTAAATTTGTGAGTCCTTTGAAGTACAATTGTGGTAATTTGTTTGACGTTAATATTATCATTATTAATATAATTATAATTATTATTAATTCCACAGCTCTTATGAATATTGCTATTATTCTGTTTATTTTGTTCTTTTTGTAAATATTAAACTTTACTTGAAAATGCAATCATGTCTGGCACCAACAATGTGTTACACAAACACACCACGCAACTTCACTCCTAATTTCTACAAGACTGGCAATATCTTTTTTAAATTCTGTTTTCTGGTCTGGTCTATTCTGAATAACGTTTTTCAAACTCAGGGCTTTATCCAATAAAGTTAGTGGTGATAGGATATAATACTGTGTATAGTTCTTGATTGTATACTTTCATTATTTGCATTCTAATATATGCTTTTTCTGTTTCCTGATACGAATGACTCACCCTCTTTAGTATTAATATATCAGACATATCTCTTGTGTGTTTCCCCAACTCTACATGGGACAGATATTTCGTTTAAAGACATTAAACAACTGAAGAAAGTCTGTGGGGTCTTTGTGTTTTATGGTCATATTCCAATACATTGAGCTTCACAACAAGCTAAAAGACGGATGGATACAGTACTACTAGGGGTAGCATAACTTCATCAAAGATTATCCCTACACACTGATTGCATCCAGTTCATATGCTGAAAAAAAGGAATTCACTCTGTTGACACACAAATAAAATATGCAACGTTACTCTTTTAAAACTGGTACATAAATGCTCGCATAATAACCACGTGTATAAAAATGTGCCCAAACAAAGTAATAACACAATCCTATCAGTGTGCAATGAACAGCAGCATTCCAACTACATTGTACACATTAGCGGCACTTAATCATCCAACCAATAAGAATGAAGCAACTATTACGATTGCAGGCCTCTCCTAGATCACTTTCCCACTCTTACATGTGTTTTCCTGTTGTATCCCTGCAAAGAGAGCAGGAGGTAAAGTATCTGTCGTACATACACAGAGTGGGATAGACATGTGACGTCCAGGGACACTACTCTAATCCATGCAAAAGGTTGAGAGGGGAGATGTTGAGAGGAGAAAGAACAGAGTAGAAACAAATTAGAAGTAGGCCTAAGATTGTGGGGGCCAATTGATGAACCTCCCAAAACAGAGACATGAGAGAGGTAGGGATTTGGATGGCTCACATATATGTCCATGTGTTTTGTCAGTAAGGTCAGCTAGACCTGTGTTATGAAACGTGCACTGGACAATAGGTTGTAAAAAGACCAATGCAGGTTAAACAAATATCTGGAACCGTATTCACAAAGCGTCTCAGAGTAGGAGTGCTGATCTAGGATCAGGGTCCTTCCTGTCCATATAATCTTATTCATTATTATCTAAAAGACCAAACCAACCCTCGATCAGCTCTCTTACTCAGACTCTTTCTGAATATGAGCCCTGGTTATTGAGCCTAAATAAAACTTTATAGAACCATCTAGAAGACTAATTCTGTACCTGTTTTATGAGTTCATTGTGATATTTGTTGATTTGTATTCTTCCACACTATCAACTGAGTTTGGCATGGACATATTTGGGTCAAAGTTTGTTTTAGGACTGTAATGGCACAGCGTCTCTGTTCAGATGAAAATCTCATTGGTGAATAATGTTCTTGCTCAGTAGTTCTTCGCGTTTCAACACGATGTCCACAGAGTTACATAGATTATATAGACAAATAGCCACCCTTTGCCTTGATGACAGCTTTGCATACGCTTGGCATTCTCTCAACCAGCTTCATGAGGTAGTCACCTGGAATGCATTTCAATTAACAGGTGTGCCTCGTTAAAAGTTCATTTGTGGATTTTTTTCCCTTCTTAATGCATTTGAGCCATTCAGTTGTGTTGTGACAAGGTAGGGGTGATATACAGAAGATAGCCCTATCTGGTAAAATACCAAGTTCATTACTGTGGCAGCTCAAATAAGCAAAGAGAAACGACAGTCCATCATTACTTTAAGAGATGAAGTTCAGTCAATCCGGAAATTTTCAAGAACTTTGAAAGTTTCTTCAAGTGCAGTCACAAAAACCATCAAGCGCTATGATGAAACTGGCTCTCTTGAGGACCGCCACAGGAAAGGAAGACCCAGAGTTGCCTCTGCTGTAGTGGATAAATTCCTTAGAGTTATCTACACCTCAGATTGCAGCCCAAATAAATGCTTCACAGAGTTCAAGTAAGAGACACATCTCAACATCAACTGTTCAGAGGAGACTGCGCGAATCAGCCCTTGGTCGAATTGCCGCAAAGAAACCATTACTACAGGACACCAATAATAAGAAGAGACTTGATTGGGCCAGAATGTCAAGAGTGTGCAAAGCTGCCATCAAGGCAAAGGGTGGCTACTTTGAATAATCTCAAATATAAAATCTATTTTTATTTGTTTAACACTTTTTTGGTTACTGCATGATTCCATGTGTTTTTTCATAGTTGTAATGTCTTCACTATTATTCTATAATGTAGAAAATAGTAAAAATAAACTAAAACCCTTGAATGAGTAGGTGTGTCCAAACTGGTACTGTTTATATATATATATTATTATATATATATATATTATCATATTTTTTAAGGAACTCAGTCAGCCTTCAATTTACTCTTGAAAGTTGTAATTATAGAATCCACAAGGTGCAATTTCTAAATTGGGTTGTGCACCATCAGTTTTCCTCTTGTCATGTCAGTCATCGCAGACCTTAGAGCTATTTATAACTTTTAAGTAATATCCAGATCAACTAGCCCGTGTCAGCTAACGTTTTTTAGCCCATATATTTTGTTGTAATGTTTGAGTCACTCAACTATCACATGAACACACATTAGCCATGGCAATATGTGTAGAATAGCAGAAAATATGTTTTGAAAAGGCAACATTTTCACTACACTCCATGACAAAACGTGTGGAATTGCAGGAAATAAACTTTAAACATGTCAAATGTTCTCTCCACCTGTCACGTTCCTGACCTGTTTTCTGTTGTTTTTGTATGTGTTTAGTTGGTCAGGGCGTAAGTTGGGGTGGGCATTCTATGTTATGTGCTTCTATGTTGGGTTAAGTGTGTTGCCTGATATGGTTCTCAATTAGAGGCAGGTGTTTGATGTTTCCTCTGATTGAGAACCATATTAAGGTAGGCTGTTCTCACTGTTTGTTTGTGGGTGATTGTTGCTGTGTCTGTGTTTGTGTACCACACTGGTGCACAGGCTGTTTCGTTTTTGTTTAGTCTGTTCGTGCGTTCTTCGTTTTATGTTAGTTCGCATGTTCAGGTCTGTTGACGTCGTTTGTTGTTTTGTAGTTTGTCTTGTATTTTCGTATTCGTTATTATAATTAAATTCATGATGTCTACATACCTCGCAGCGTGTTGGTCCGATCCATGCTTCTCCTCGTCTGAGGAGGAGAATGACTTCGACAGCCGTTACACCACCGACAAGAGGGGTGTGAACAGTTTGTGTCATGAACAGTGCTTGTTCCCATAGAAATAAACATGACGCGTGCACGCAGGAGGAGGGTGTGGGATGTTACCTAATGCTGGAAGGGGGGCCTGAGTGAAAAAAATGTGGGAACTCCTGACATAGATGGTAAGAATACCCAAAAGATAGTGCAGATTAGGGAAGGAGAGATCTAGTCAGTTGCACAACTGAATGCATCCTCTCAATCAGAGAGTTGTGTGGGGCTGCCTTACTCGACATCACCGGCTCTCAATCAGAGAGTTGCGTGGGGCTGCCTTAGTCGACATCACCGGCTCTCAATTAGAGAGTTGCGTGGGGCTGCCTTAGTCGACATCACCGGCTCTCAATCAGAGAGTTGCGTGGGGCTGCCTTAGTCGACATCACCGGCTCTCAATCAGAGAGTTGAGTGGGGCTGCCTTAGTCGACATCACCGGCTCTCAATCAGAGTTGCGTGGGGCTGCCTTAGTCGACATCACCGGCTCTCAATCAGAGAGTTGCGTGGGGCTGCCTTAGTCGACATCACCGGCTCTCAATCAGAGAGTTGCGTGGGGCTGCCTTAGTCGACATCACCGGCTCTCAATCAGAGAGTTGCGTGGGGCTGCCTTAGTCGACATCACCGGCTCTCAATCAGAGAGTTGCGTGGGGCTGCCTTAGTCGACATCACTGGCGCAGTTGTTGTTGGGAGTTAATTGCCTTCCCCAAGGGCAGAACAGAAGATTTTCCACGTTAGCAGCTTGGGGATTCGAACCAGTGACCTTATGGTTACTGGCCCAACACTCTTCACCGCTAGGGTACCTGCCGCCCCTCTATTAATTTACGCGTCTATAGTCAGGGAGCAGAGAGATGATAAAGAAAAATAGGAGAGGGAGGAATAGAGAGAGGGATAAAGGGATATGAGAAATGAGGCAGGAGAGGAAAGAGAGATGAAAAGTAAGGAGAGAGATAAGAGATGAGAAAGAGGAGTAGAGCGATGGAGGAAACAGACGAGAGGACCAGAACCTCCCCCATGGTAATCCCTGGGAGCAGCATATGGACTAGTAAAGCACAGAGACAGAGTGGGACAGAGCGGGAGACACAGATACACTTAGGACTTAAAAATATGATTCATTTCTTTGCCTCTAATCCCTGGCAAACAAGCTGGCCCCCGGGATGTTCTGTAAATACTGTAATCATCCTGCGGCCAGGCCAGCGCCCCTGCGAGACGTAGTCAGCCCTACAGTCCAATTTCTTCGTAATCGATTCCTAATCCCAACAACCCAACAACCCCCCCCTCCGACATTCTGCACGAGGGGGGTGGGTGGTTTGTGAGGAATAAAACTAAATGAAAAAGAAATCACATTTCCCAATTCTGTTCTTTCCGAGGCATAGTTTCACAGAGATTAATTGGCGTCACGTAAGAGTTTACTTGGGGTGGATCATTGTTTGGGAGAACATGATGGCATGTAGGACGCTTGGGTTCTCTGGCTCTGGGTTCTAGACTGCTCTCTGGGATAGGTTGGACGGAACTAAAAGGTGTGTGGGGAGCGAAGGGAAATTAAAATAGCATTTCCCAATTATGCTCTGTTCTGTCAGAAGCCTAGTTTCACAGAAATTAATTGGCGTCATGTAAGTGTTGGGTGGGGGTATCATTGTTTGTGAGAACGCGGTGGCATGCTTGGGTTCTCTTGGTTTAAGACTGGGTTCTAGGCTGGGTTCTAGACTGCTCTCTGGGATAGGTTGGATGGAACTAGAAGATGGTGTATTGTTGGGTGAGACAACTGAGAGGTTATGTGAACAGAAAGGAGACAATCAAAGGATACTGGATACCACATGTTTTGTTTGTGAATCAAGCCAATTAAAAGTCAATTCCAATTCTTTGGGTGCAAAATTCATTTACTGAAAGGAGGAAAAACCATTGAATTTGTTAATCTCATGAAAGTGAAGTTTTAATAATTGTTTTATACAATAAAGTCCAAAATAAGACTTAAGAGGAAGAAGACAGAAGCTGAGAGTGAAAGTTTATTTTGTAGATATAGAAGATGGAGACAATTTGGCTGCCTTTGTTTTAAATGCCATCTGTGATCATTTACAATCCCCAAAAGCCTGTATTCTCTATGACATAAAGCCTAATCCTAATATGCTATTGGTTGTAAACGTACATCTAAATATTACCAACCTTAACAAATAGCTTATGTCTATCCCTGTCAAGCTCTAAATGCTATTTACTGTACCTCTCTTCAATCAACCAAACAACGTTATGGATGTCCATTTGAATCTTTAAATGGTGTCTGATTCTGAGATTGGTTGTTTGATATGACAAGGCTGACAACATCTTAGTAGTAATAGATCTATCCTATCATTATCACTGAGAATACTGTTCATTCCATCCTCTTTTGACACTGTGAAGATGCACTTCCATAAAGATGCTTTTAACGTTTGATTTCAATGTACAGTACGATTTGAATTAGGCATCTTCTTTTTTCATTTCTCCTTCCTCTTGATTTTGTTTCTTTGTTAGTACTTTTGTTTTATGATGCGAAGCACTTTGTTACTTGCATTAAGTAGTGCTATACAAATAAAGTTGTTGTTATTCTTGTTTTTATGAAAATTTTCTGTTATTATTATTGTCATGATTTCATCTCAAATAGAATCGTAACAGGAATGACTCACTCCATAATTCGTTTTAAGGGTAAGTGCAGTATTTTCAGTTGAATTTAGTGTCGTAATAAGATCAGTATTATGGTTAGGCCTATCACTGGATCAACACTTGACTGGAAATCATGTTATATCATTTTACTAAGTCAATACTGGGGCTTAAAGTTTAACACCTAGTTATTATCGAGAGTAGTAGTCAGTGTTTGGATCCAAGATTTTTGTCCATGTCTTGGACTGCGATTATTGTCAGGATTAGATTTGTTTACGAGAGAAGTCTGATTTGGGAAAAGGCAGGGTTGGAGGATAGAGGGAAATGGGGTAGTTCAGCCTTACAATTAGAATTAGGGTTAAATTGAAGTGGAACTAAATAGGGGATTCTGGTTCTTTCTCTGACTTGGAGAGAAGTCTCATACAGGAGCACTAGGTCAACCTTCTCTGATGTCTGTCAGTAAAGATGTCCATTATCATCCTTAGTCCCCCTCTCCCGTCCTGTTCCCATGTCCTTTCATGTCCCCCTGTTCTGTCCTGTCCTGTGTCATGTGCCCACATGTCCACACTTGTTCTCACCTCTCGTTGCACTTAGTTATTTTTACTGATCTAATTTAGAGAATGTCCCAATCCTCTTAGTGTCTTGCCCCTTCAGCGCTTCACTAAGTGAATTAGACAGGATTACAGTCTCTCTCTCTCTTCCTCCTCCTATTTCTTTCTCTCTTCTCTATGGTGTCACTGTCTCTCCAGCCTTTCTTCTCCATCTCCACGTGCATCACTCTCCTGACATCTTTCTCTCTGTTGGCAGGATTACTGTCCTTCTCTCTCCAGACGACAAATTGGTTCCACCATTACCCATGACAGCTGCCCTCGAAGCCCAGTGCATCCTGGGAAAAAGGATCTTTAATTAAACTTTGACCTGTAGTACATAAATGAGGGACGAGAACAATACAGACAGGAAAAAGAGTGGACAAAAAATGTATTCGAAAAAAACATGAAGAAAACTAGACAGAACACCTGAAAATTACAGGGAAACACTTTCCATCCCTATCATGTTTTCATACAGTATAGTGTTTTCCGGGTCTTCATGGCAATGCTGGCAGTATTTGGAGTGTGACTTCTTCCAGTAACCGGTCCCAGGCCTGCCAGGCCCTGCTGTGCCAGTCTCTCACAGACTAATCTGGAGAGTCTGCCTCAGAGGAATTCACTGGGTTATAGTAACTAGTCATAGTCCATTTAGGATTTCTATCTCACCTAAATGGTACGTCTAACAACATACCGCAGTTAGTGGCTTCTGTTATGTACCTGTCTGTGTTATAGATTTAGACTTCTGTTATGAACCTGTCTGTGTTATAGATTTAGACTTCTGTTATGAACCTGTCTTTGTTATAGATTCAGACTTCTGTTGTGAACCTGTCTGTGTTATAGATTTAGACTTCTGTTGTGAACCTGTCTTCGTTATAGATTTAGACTTCTGTTGTGAACCTGTCTTTGTTATAGATTTAGACTTCTTTTGTGAACCTGTCTTCGTTATAGATTTAGACTTCTGTTATGAACCTGTCTTTGTTATAGATTTAGACTTCTGTTATGAACCTGTGTGTAGTTGTTATAGACTACTGGCCAGTTGTAATAGACTGCTGGTATGAACATGTGTCTAGTTGTTATAGACTGCAGATATGAACATGTGTCTAGTTGTAATAGACTGCTGGTATGAACATGTGTCTAGTTGTTATAGACTGCTGGTATGAACATGTGTCTAGTTGTTATAGACTGCAGGTATGAACATGTGTCTAGTTGTTATAGACTGCAGGTATGAACATGTGTCTAGTTGTTATAGACTGCAGGTATGAACATGTGTCTAGTTGTTATAGACTGCAGATATGAACATGTGTCTAGTTGTTATAGACTGCAGGTATGAACATGTGTCTAGTTGTTATAGACTGCAGGTATGAACATGTGTCTAGTTGTTATAGACTGCTGGTATGAACATGTGTCTAGTTGTTATAGACTGCAGGTATGAACATGTGTCTAGTTGTTATAGACTGCAGGTATGAACATGTGTCTAGTTGTTATAGACTGCAGGTATGAACATGTGTCTAGTTGTTATAGACTGCAGGTATGAACATGTGTCTAGTTGTTATAGACTGCAGATATGAACATGTGTCTAGTTGTTATAGACTGCAGATATGAACATGTGTCTAGTTGTTATAGACTGCAGGTATGAACATGTGTCTAGTTGTTATAGACTGCAGATATGAACATGTGTCTAGTTGTTATAGACTGCAGATATGAACATGTGTCTAGTTGTTATAGACTGCAGGTATGAACATGTGTCTAGTTGTTATAGACTGCAGGTATGAACATGTGTCTAGTTGTTATAGACTGCAGGTATGAACATGTGTCTAGTTGTTATAGACTGCAGATATGAACATGTGTCTAGTTGTTATAGACTGCAAGTATGAACATGTGTCTAGTTGTTATAGACTGCTGGTATGAACATATGTCTAGTTGTTATAGACTGCTGGTATGAACATATGTCTAGTTGTTATAGACTGCTGGTATGAACCTGTGGCTGTTGTTATCTCCCAATGTGTGTTGATATGGTACTGTATGTACTAGTGAATTAAAAAAAATATATTTCACCTTTATTTAACCAGGTAGGCCAGTTGAGAACAAGTTCTCATTTACAGCTGCGATCTGGCCAAGATAAAGCAAAGCAGTGGGACAAAAACAATGACACAGAGTTACACATGGGATAAACAAACGTACAGTCAATAACACAATAGAAAAATCTGTGTACAGTGTGTGCAAATTAAGTAAGGAGGTAAGGCAATAAACAGGCCAATAGCAACAAAGTACTTACACTTTAGCAATTTACACTGGAGTGATAGATGTGCAGATGAGGATGTGCAGGTAGAAATACTGGTGTGCAAAAGAGCAGAAAAAACAAAAACAAATATGGGGATGAGGTAGGTAGGTAGGTAGGTAGGTAGGAGCCAGTGGGTTTGGCAACGAATATGTAGCGAGGACCAGCCAACGAGAGCATACAGGTCGCAGTGGTGGGTAGTATATGGGCTTTGTTGACAAAACGGATGGCACTGTGATAGACTGCATCCAATTTGCTGAGTAGTGTGTTGGAGGCTATTTTGTAAATGACATCGTCGAAGTCAAGGATCGGTAGGATAGTCAGTTTTACGAGGGTATGTTTGGCAGCATGAGTGAAGGAGGCTTTGTTGCGAAATAGGAAGCCGATTCTCTATTTAATTTTGGATTGGAGATGCTTAATGTGAGTCTGGAAGGAGAGTTTACAGTCTAGCCAGACACCTAGGTATTTATAGTTGTCCACATATTCTAAGTCAGAACAGTCCAGAGTAGTGATGCTAGTCGGGCGGGCGTGTGCGGGCAGCGATCGGTTAAAGAGCATGCATTTCGTTTTACTAGCATTTAAGAGCAGTTGGAGGCCACGGAAGGAGTGTTGTATGGCATTGAAGCTCGTTTGTAAGTTTGTGTCCAAGGAAGGGCCAGAAGTGTACAGAATGGTGTCGTCTGCATAGAGGTGGATCAAAGAATCACCCGCAGCAAGAGCGACATCATTGATGTATACAGAATGGTGTCGTCTGCATAGAGGTGGATCAAAGAATCACCCGCAGCAAGAGCGACATCATTGATGTATACAGAGAAAAGAGTCAGCCCGAGAATTGAACCCTGTGGCACCCCCATAGAGACTGCCAGAGGTCCGGACAACAGGCCCTCCGATTTGACACACTGAACTCTATCTGAGAAGTAGTTAGTGAACCAGGCGAGGCAGTCATTAGAGAAACCAAGGCTGTTGAGTCTGCCGTTAAGAATACGGTGATTGACAGAGTCGAAAGCCTTGGCCAGGTCGATGAAGACGGCTGCACAGTACTGTCTTTTATCGATGGCGGTTATGATATCGTTTAGGACCTTGAGCATGACTGAGGTGCAACCATGACCAGCTCGGAAACCAGATTGCATAGCGGAGAATGTACAGTGCGATTCAAAATGGTTGGTGATCTGTTTGTTCACTTGGCTTTCGAAGACTTTATAAAGGCAGGGCAGGAGGGATATAGGTCTGTAACAGTTTGGGTCTAGAGTGTCTCCCCCTTTGAAGAGGTGGATGACCGTGGCCGATTTCCAATCTTTAGGAATCTCAGACAATACGAAAGAGAGGTTGAACAGACTAGTAATAGGGGTTGCAACAATGGCGGCGGATAATTTTAGGAAGAGAGGGTCCAGATTGTCTAGCCCAGCTGATTTGTAGGGATCCAGATTTTGAAGCTCTTTCAGAACATCAGCTGTCTGGATTTGGGTGAAGAAGAAGCGGGGGGGGCTTGGGCCAGTTGCTGCGGGGGGTGCAGAGCTGTTAGCCGGGGTTGGGGTAGCCAGGTGGAAAGCATGGCCAGCCATAGAGAAATGCTTATTGAAATTCTCGATTCTCGTGGATTTATCAGTGGTGACAGTGTTTCCTAGTCTCAGTGCAGTGGGCAGCTGGGAGGAGGTGTTAGGAAGCTGCTATCACTGACTGTTGTCATCATCGACCATCAATAACAAGTCTCCAGACATAATCTCCTGAGAAATGGAGGGTGGAATGGAGAGGGAGGGGAGAGAACAGTGCAACAAACAGGCGGAGGTGACTGCCCATATGGTTTGATAAACAAAAACAAAGTTATACAATGAATACATGAGAGTGGTCAACAGAGGAACAGAATAGACAAATAGAGACACAGTGGAGTGATCTCCACAACAGTCAACAAATCCTTTGACTGTGACCCCATTCCTGTCACACCCTGGCCATAGAGAGGCTTTTATTCTCTATTTTGGTTAGGCCAAGGTGTGACTAGGGTGGGCATTCTAGTTTCTTTATTTCTATGTTTTCTATTTCTTTGTGTTTGGCCGGGTGTGGTTCTCATTCAGAGGCAGCTGTCTATCGTTGTCTCTGATTGAGAACCATACTTAGGTATCCCTTTTTTCCACCTGTCTTGGTGGGAAGTTGACTTTGTTTAGGGCACATGGCCTTTAGCTTCACGGTTTGTTTTTGTAGTGTTTATTGTTTTGTTCGGCGTCATTTATATTAATAAAGGAAAATGTACGCTCACCACGTTGCACCTTGGTCCTCATCTTTCAACAGCCCTGACAATTCCTGTGGGTCACGTATCCTTCCTCCTCACTTATGTTGCCATTAGAACACCATTATCTCAGTCATTATCTATCTGCTGATAATGAATTATTGTTAGAACTCTAACAGAGGTCAACTGCATGGCCACACACAAACCGCACTTCAACAAAAGTATGGAAATGGAATTTAAGTTGCTTGCTTTGTACAATCCCCCGTTTTACGTTAAGCTCTCTACTGTACATTTTCTGGACTCTTGTTTCTCTCCCCTTTGCCCTTCTTCCCGATGCCCCTCTTTCTTCTTAATGCCCCCCCCCCTCTCTCTCTCTCTCTCTCTCTCCCTCTCTCTCTACCCTCTGAACCCCCCCTCCTCCCTCCACTTCTCCATCACTTTCAGTAATTCCACCACTCTCCCAGCATCCTAATCCAGCGCTGACCTCAATCCAGTGATGTAATGGGTCATGTGACGCTGGCGTGGGGAACAGGGGAGGTAAAGTAGGGAAACATGTCTTAATCTCTGCTGCCGGGACGCGGTGACCAATCACAGATGGCAAGGCGGGGATGGGGGGGTTTCGGGGGGAGGTGTATTTCCCTTAAGTTTCAAAATATCAGAGGACCTTTTGAGACTTCCAGTCAACATGTTTATTCATGATGACTCCAATGATTCCATGAGACTCATTGTGTCTGTGTCTGTTGATTTTCGATAATAAAGACAACTGTCAGGGTTAGAAAAACAAGTACAGACACGGTATTCAGAACCAGTGTTCTCCATTTATACAGCTCTAGAACAACAAAAATAATACTTTACGTTACAGACTCTTCATTAAGCATAACCCTTCCAATACCAGTTTGCCCGTCCTTTTTGGGTTAATTTCAACTATAGGAAAATGTTGGCAGAATACACAAAGACAGTTACCAACTATACTAAGCTTGTCCTGTATAGGGCTTTTGATACGTTTTTACCACACACCCGATCACAAATGGAGAAATGCTCAATAATGACTTACTGGTCAATTGGCACGTTGAATGGCATGAGATGACTGACAAGTCGAGCCATTTTTAAAAGAGAAAAACAGTTGGCGAGACAATATAATTGGACAGAGCAAATTCAGGCTACAGTGGTGTTTGCACCTCAAACACATTCTCATGTTATAAAACTAGTCACAAACAATGGTCTGTCATTAATATTAGACCGATGAGGGCCATGTTGTATTTAGGTGCTATAACAACAGCAGTCAGTGGGGGGAGGCCTAGAGCAGAGAAGTCATTGACACAGTAAGGTGGCGCCAGCTGAAAACTGGCATGTGTCCAACCCACTCCCTCCCCTCTGGCCTGGCCTTCTACTGGAACAGTGAGACCTGAGGAACACATGGTCCGGGAGCCAGTGTGAGGGTCAGTGTGAGAGTCCTGAACAATAACTCTGTTACTGTAGTCATATTCCAGCACGGCTGATGACCATATTCAATCAAACCCGCAATAACAATGTTGACAGTGTATTTGTGCGCACACACACACACGCACTAACACACACACGCGCACATACACACACAGCAGTTCGACACATACAACAACACAGAGTTACACATGCAATAAACAAACATACAATCAATAATACATTAGAAAAATCTATATACAGCATGTGCAAATGAGGTAGGATAAGAGAGGTAAGACAATAGATAGGCCATGGTGGCAAAGTAATTACAATATAGCAATTAAACACTGGAATGATAGGATGTGCAGAAGATGAATGTGCAAGTTGAGATACTGGGGTGCAAAGAAGCAAGATAAATAAATAAATACAATATGGGGATGAGGTAGATTGGATGGGCTATTTACAGATGAGCTATGTACAGGTGCAGTGATCTGTGAGCTGCTCTGACAGCTGGTGCTTAAAGCTAGTGAGGGAGGTAAGAGTCTCCAGCTTCAGAGATTTTTGCAGTTCGTTCCAGTCATTGGCAGCAGAGAACTGGAAGGAGAGGCGGCCAAAGGAAGAATTGGCTTTAGGGGCGACCAGTGAGATATACCTGCTGGAGCGAGTGCTACGGGGGGTGCTGCTATGGTGACCAGTGAGCTTAGATAAGGCGGGGCTTTACCTAGCAGAGACTTGTAGATGACCTGGAGCCAGTGGGTTTGGCGACGAGTATGAAGCGAGGGCCAGCCAACGATATCATATAGGTCGCAGTGGTGGGTAGTATATGGGGCTTTGGTGACAAAACGGTTGGCACTGTGATAGACTGCATCCAATTTGTTGAGTAGAGTGTTGGAGGCTATTTTGTAAATGACATCGCCGAAGTCGAGGATCAGTAGGATGGTCAGTTTTACGAGGGTATGTTTGGCAGCATGAGTGAAGGATGCTTTGTTGCGAAATAGGAAGCCAATTCTAGATTTAATTTTGGATTGGAGATGTTTAATGTGAGTCTGGAAGGAGAGTTTACAGTCTAACCAGACACCTAGGTATTGTAGTTGTCCACATATTCTAAGTCAGAACCGTCCAGAGTAGTGATGCTCGACGGGCGGGCAGGTGCAGGCAGCGATCGGTTGAAGAGCATGCATTTAGTTTTACTAGCATTTAAGAGCAGTTGGAGGCCAAGGAAGGAGAGTTGTATGGCATTGAAGCTCATCTGGAGGTTAGTTAACACAGTGTCCAAACGAATGGCCAGAGGTATACAGAATGGTGTCGTCTCTCGTAGAGGTGGATCAAAGAATCACAAGCAGCGAGAGCGACATCATTGATGTATACAGAGAAGAGAGTCGGCCCGAGAATTGAACCCTCTGGCACCCCCATAGAGACTGCCAGAGGTACGAACAACAGGCCCTCCGATTTGACATACTGAACTCTATCGGAGAAGTAGTTGGTGAACCAAGCGAGGCAATCATTTGAGAAACCAAGGCTGTTGAGTCTGCCAATAAGAATGTTGTGATTGACAGAGTCGAAAGCCTTAGCCAGGTCGATGAATACGGCTGCACAGTAATGTCTCTTATCGATGGCGGCTATGATATCGTTTAGGACCTTGAGCGTGGCTGAGGTGCACCCATGACCAGCTCTGAAACCAGATTGCATAGCGGAGAAGGTACGGTGAGATTCAAAATGGTCGGTAATCTGTTTGTTAACTTGGCTTTCAAAGACCTTAGAAAGGCAGGGTAGAATAGATATAGGTCTGTAACAGTTTGGGTCTAGAGTGTCTCCCCCTTTGAAGAGGGGGATGACCGCGGAAGCTATCCAATCTATGAGAATCTCAGACGATACGAATGAGAGGTTGAACAGGGGTTGCAATAATTTCTGCAGATAATTTTAGAAAGAGAGGGTCCAGATTGTCTATCCCGGCTGATTTGTAGGGGTCCAGATTTTGAAGCTCTTTCAGAACATCAGCTATCTGGATTTGGGTGAAGGAGAAGTGGGGGAGGTTTGGGCGAGTTGCTGTGGGGAGCGCAGGGCTGTTGACCGGGGTAGGGGTAGCCAGGTGGAAAGCATGGCCAGCCGTAGAAAAGTGCTTATTGAAATTCTCAATGATTGTGGATTTATCGGTAGTGACAGTGTTTCCTAGCCTCAGTGCAGTTGGCAGCTGGGAGGAGGTGCTCTTATTCTCCATGGACTTTACAGTGTCCCAGAACATTTTTGAGTTTGTTCTACAGGATGCAAATTTCTGTTTGAAAAAGCTAGCCTTAGCTTTCCTAACTGCCTGTGTATATTGGTTCCTAACTTCCCTAAAAAGTTGCATATCACGGGGGTAGTAGTAATAATAGTTGTAGTAGGAGTTGTAGTAGTAGTAGTAGTAGTAATAGTAGTATTAGTAGTAGTTGTAATAGTAGTAGTAGTAGTAGTAGATGTAGTAGTTGTAGTAGTAGGAATAGTAGGAGTAGATGTAGTAGTTCTAGTAGTTGAAATAGTAGTAGTAGTAGTAGTAGTAGTAGTGGTAGTAGTAGTAGTAGTAGTAATAGTAGTAGTAGTAATAGTAGTAGCAGCAGTAGTAGTTGTAGTAGTAGTAGTTGTAATAGTAGTAATAGTAGTAGTAATAGTAGTAGTAGTAGTAGTTGTTGTAATAGTAGTAGTAGTAGTTGTAATAGTAGTAATAGTAGTAGTAGTTGTAGTAGTAGTAATAGTAGTATTAGTAGTAGTAGTAGATGTAGTAGTTGTAGTAGTAGGAATAGTAGGAGTAGATGTAGTAGTTCTAGTAGTTGAAATAGTAGTAGTAGTGGTAGTAGTAGTAGTAGTGGTAGTAGTAGTAGTAGTAGTAATAGTAGTAGTAGTAATAGTAGTAGCAGCAGTAGTAGTTGTAGTAGTAGTAGTTGTAATAGTAGTAGTAGTAGTTGTAGTAGTAATAGTAGTAGTAGTAGTAGTAGTAGTAGTAATAGTAGTAGTAGTAGTAGTAGTAGTTGTAATAGTAGTAGTAGTAGTAGTTGTAGTAGTAGTAATAGTAGTAGTAGTTGTAGTAGTAGTAGTAGTAGTATTAGTTGTTGTAATAGTAGTAGTTGTAATAGTAGTAATAGTAGCAGTAGTAGTAGTAGTAGTAGTAGTAGTAGTGGTAGTAGTAGTAGTAATAGTAGTAGCAGCAGTAGTAGTTGTAGTAGTTGTAATATAAGTAGTAGTAGTAGTTCTAGTAGTAGGAATAATAGTAGTAGAAGTAGTTGTAGTTGCAATAGAATAGCAGTAGTAGTTCTAGTAGTAGGAATAGTAGTAGTAGTTGTTGTAATAGTAGTAGTATTAGTTGTAGTAGTAGTAATAGTAGTAGTAGTAGTAGTTGCAGTAGTAGTAATAGTAGTAGTAGTTGTAATAGTAGTAGTAGTAGTAGTTGTAGTAGGAGTAGTAATAGTAGTAGTAGTATTTGTAGTAGTAGTAGTAGTAGTAGTTGTAGTTGTAGTAGTATTAGTCTAAGGTGTCTAACACAAGACAATAACACATACTTCCAATAGGGTTGTTGTGTTAGCATGTTTCCCATAAACTGAACTGTTGTGTTTTAGTTTACTGCAGTCTATATCGTAGCATGCAGTAGAATCCTAAAATCTCAGAATACATTGAATGATAATTTCTCTTTAGCCTCAACCCGTTACATTTCAGTATAACCTTACCAGTAGCATTTCAGTATACTTGAGTGTGTGACATTTTAGTGTATATGTCAATACTCTCTGAACTATACTATCATTGACTCTAGGTAAGACTAACGCCAGTCATAAAGTATGATGGGTTAATAATATATGCAGTATAATGTAGACTCCAGAATCAGGATGCGTCCCAAATGGCACCCTATTCCCTGTATAGTGAACTACTTTTGACCAGAGCTCTATGTACCCTGTTCAAAAGTAGTACACTATATAGGGAATAGGGTGCCGTTTGGACACGACCATGGTTGCTGTGGGGCCAGGTTGTGCTGTTGCTCGTGGCTGAACAAGGTTAATCTCCAGCCCCCCCCCTCTTCCCCCCATCATCTCTTTGTGCACTACGCCGTACTAATCTCTCCATGCCTCCCTGTGCTGCTCTAATCTGCCCCCCTCCCCGCCCCCACAGTCTCTGGCACTGCTCTGATAATCTCGCTGTTTCTCCTCCCCTCCTCTCTCTCCCTGGTCCCTCACTCCCCCAACCCGTTCTGCTGCTGGTGGAGGCAGTGCTCTGCTAATCTGGGGTCTGTCCGTCAGCACTTTGAGAGGCAGACAGACGGATGGGGCTGTAATCCCCAGAGTGGCACAGATGGAGCGGCACTATGCAGACCTTGGGGAAGGTGAACACAAACACACACATGCCGCGTCCTGTTTCGGATCCACTAGGTTGACAGAGACCAACACACTACTGCCAGACACACACACACAGTGTGCACACACCTGCTGCGGATACTGGTGAACTCTGTTTGTCCCAGTGCCATACAGATGTACAGGAGACATGCTTTTACCAACTTCTCTGGAATATCAAGAAAACATGCTATGGTTACTTACAGGAACTATGATCATGCCTACATCCTGTAACAAACCTCCACAGGTAGTGGGTGGCAGTTAGCCTAGCGGTTAAGAGCGTTTGGCCAGTAGCTGAGAGGTCACTGGTTCGAATCCATGAGTCGACTAGGTGAAAAACCCGCCGATGTGCCCTAGAGCAAAGCACTTAACACTAATTACTCTGGATAAGATAAATGACTAAAATGTTTTTTTTTAAGATACAGTCCCTAATCCTCCAGCTTGATTTTATAACTAAGCTATTATGATGTTTGCTTTTCTTCTGTAAGAATAAAATCGAGCGAATATTACAAGTTTACTGTAATCTGCCACGCACAAAGTTTCACACAAGTGTTTTAATGAATGGTATACTTCATGTACTCTACTTTAGACATTGGCTGTAGTGTGTTGGTGTACTGTTACTGTAGTAAGCTGAGTAAAGGCCTTAGATGTACTGTAGTGTAAATGATCTGGATTTTGATGTGAGGGTGCTCAGGTGAGTTAGCCATGATGATCTGTGTAGATATAATCTACTGTACTACAGCTGGCTGCAGTTACTACCTGTCTGCCTGGACATGCCCAGATAAATACAGTGCAACACATGGCCTAGCGGTTAAGAGTGTTGTAACAGAAGGGTTGCTGGTTCGAATCCCCGAACAGGAAAGGTGGGGAAATGTGCTGTTCTGCCTTTGAGCAAGGCACTGCTCCCCAGGTTGTGGATTAAGACCTGCACCTCTCTGATTCAGAGGAGTTGGGTTAAATGCGGAAGACACATTTTGTTTGAATGCATTCTTTTCCCCAATGAATCCAAAACCTATTTTCACAGAACAGCCCCATAACCTGTTGCATTTTCCATTTGGATTATAGTAGCCTAATATAAACAGTGGCACCCTGCAGCCTTAAATGCCCACAAAACGCAATAAAGACCATCCCATGTCATTTTTAGCACAACAATCCAATACAGTCCAGCCAGTTTGCATGGTACAATTGTTTCAGACTGTACAGGCCCTTACTTTCATTTAAATTCAGTTAATTCAGGAAGTAAACTGAAATTCCAATTCCAATTTTGATGTGCTCTATAAAAATTAAGTTTACTTACTGAATTGCCTGAATTTAAATGGAATTGACCCTGGATACTAGGTTGACTGACTCATTGCACTATTCCCCTTGAGTTGTGACAGTGAGTGTTTTCATAAATTAAATCTGTAGTGTCAGAGTGCACTCAGAGTGTGCTCTTAGCGTTCGTAAATTCAGAGCTGTTGTCAGACTATCCTAAATTCAGAGCGTTTTACTCTCAGCGCGTTTAGAGCGCACACTGGACGCTCCGGCCGATGAGTAGGGTTGATCCGAGCGTTCTGATCTAACAAAAGCAGTCAAGCACCCAAGCTAACTGGCTAACATTGGCTAGCTACTTCAAGACACAAATGAGAGAACAGCTCACTCTGACCATTTTACTCGCCCGAGCAGAGCTGTTTAGGCTGTATTCATGTTATACAGAGCGTTGGTGACTGTAACTGTGCTGCTGGCAACAATCTAATTACGTTTTTTTTTGCCAACGTTTACTGATACCCGGCCATATTCAACGTGTGTTGACCATATTCAGCTGGTGTTGAGCTTTCGTAAATTCGGTTATTATCTGTCATTCTGCGCTCTGGCACACCCAGACGAGTGCTCTGAAACCGGAGTAGATAGCCAGGGTGAATTTACGAACGCGCCCAGTGTTGTGTCACGTGTTGTGACAGTGTTGTGGCGGTGAGGCCCATTCAAAACAACAGGATTAGAATTGTGTCTTTGATTCGATGTTTGTTTGTGTCTGCATGTTTCACTGTAATGAATATGGCTGAGGCTGGCTTTATCCCAGGGGTTTACTCATCTACAATGGAGGATGGCATTTGCACTGTCAGAGTGGGGGAGATTGGTGATGATGTTTGGGTCGTAGTGCTATATTGTACGGAATAATCATTTTTCTCAGACAGGGTCTATGTCGAAATGCTACCCAAATCTATCTATATGGTGCACAACATTTGATCAGGTCCTATAGGGCTCTGGTCAAAAGCAGTGCACTACATAGGGAATCATATTCTACCATTAATAAACCTAAATTATAAAGCACACATAAATGTACCATGGCATTATCAACAGGCACAAAAAACATCAACATGGCTATATGAAGTACCAACGAGGCACATGTGCATGCCTTGTGCTGAAGTGGCAGCAAGGCCGCAAGGGGAAGGATATCACAAGTTAAGCAACATCGCTCTCCACTGGTTATCTAGTGTAGGTGAACTGAATTCCTCTTTCACTGATACCTGCTGAAACTCTGATCATTATCTCAATAGCACCATCTACTGGCCCAGTACTGAAGTGTAGCCTCCTACAGTGGGATTCAGAGGGAAAGCGTGTGGAACAGAGAAGTGAGGTCATGGCCAGTGGGAGAATTGTAATAGAATGTGTGTGTCCCTCATTTGTGCATGGATTATTCTGTGTCCCAGAACAGGGTTAGCTGATCTGGGATCAGGTCCTCCCTCTTTTTCATTATGATTTAAAAGGACACATCGATCCTAGATCAGGACCAGCTGATCTGGGATCAGGTCCTCCCTCTTTTTCAGTATGATTTAAAAGGACACATCGATCCTAGATCAGGACATGTATCCTCAAAGCGTCTCCAAGTACAAAATTGGTCGGAAGTGCTGAATAGAGACATTTTACACCTACTCTTATGGGTAAAAATATAAGCTATGCATGAAGCCTCTTTCGTCATAAGAGTCCCACCTAGTCGACAGATATTTAGGACACCTCATGATACCAGCTAAAAGTTACCAGCAGGTTTCTTGATAATAGAAAAATGTAGTGAGTTAGTGCTTCCGGCGCCACATGCAATTGCTTTGGAGTAGTTAGAATGTTTTGATATTTCCATTTAATCAATCTATAAATAACTGTATCTCTTGCACTTTTGACAATGAGTTCACATGAGGACTATTTCACATGATATCCCTAAATACTTATAACCACTAGGCTAATCAATAATCACGTTTTTATTTTGATTATTTAATTAACCAACATCATGTTAAATCAAGTTATCCTTTTGAAGAGCAATATCACATTGTTTAAAAATATGCCTAAATTGGGCATGACTATAAGTTGGGCAACTGAAGCCATCTAGGGCCTACGTTAACTTTGATTGTGTTCGATGAAAATGGAAGAACTTTCAAACGTTTTATGCAACATTATCGGCAAGTGACTTGATGCCTACTGTGCCAAAGTGATTAGGAGTTGTTACACAGGAGTGACGAGTGTCTTGATATAATGGTAATATTATGAAAATTCCACTTTTTACAACCATCAGATTTTTTTTATTTAAAAAAAAATGATGGATGATATTAGGCAAGAATTAAGAGTAGGCAAAGTGATCGCATCAGGCAAAAATTATATCGTTTTACCATTTCAACATTTGATGGTTGTCTGAAACATGCTATAGAGTTCACAGCTGGCGATGCCTCATCACCAACGGTTATTCCCCATCATATGCAACAATGTCAATGAGCGTCATCACTATCTTTCCTTTGTGGTACCTCAAACTGTTGTGATTACCAGCTGAGATAAACTTTTATGAACGGATTTTACTCCTGGCTCAGAGATTGTCTTCCTGGCTCAGAGATTATCTTCCTGGCTCAGAGATTGTCTTCCTGGCTCAGAGATTGTCTTCCTGGCTCAGAGATTGTCTGAGCAGTGTCTTAATAAACATCATCCTAAAACCTACCCTGAGCTGGGAGTTTTTTTGTGTTAAAACATGTTTTAACAGGATTCCTAGGACCTTTACTGAGACGCTTTGCGGATACGGCCTCAGCAACCCTACTCTAAGACATGTTGTGAATATGGACCCAGGACTCCAGTTACATGTATCGAATCAAATAATTACAAAAGGTTAAGCACTACTGTGTCTTTTGTGATTCTACAGAAAACATCTAAGCATATCAGAATAAAAAATGGATATTAGTGTTCTTTTGTTTTACTTGATGTGTTTTATTCTGTTAGACAGTGTTTCTGTAGCAGGTGATAGATGACATGAGTAACGCTCTGGACACAGGTAGCTAAAACCCATTTGGTGGTCATAAACAATGAGGTTCAATGAGATACAGAAAATAAATAGGATGGATGAAACGATCCACATGATCAAACCATTACAACAACAACCGAAGTCTAGTTACGGCCTGGCTGTATGTCCTAGGAGCTTAGATAAGCAGACTGAAGGTGAAAATCAACCTGTGCAGATGTAAATAGCTGGAAAGTAGAAAAGTATCCTAGCATTGTTTAAGACGGGCCCTTCTGCAACAGCAGTCTGAAGTAGATCTACTGCAGTAGTATTAATGTCCTATTACTGAACCACTAGGTTAGTCTGTTAGTTAGTCAGCCTGATCTACTGTATGTGGATGGTTGCACCTCTACTCCCGCTCAGCAATGGCCACCAGGTGGGTGTCGATCTCTGTCTCAGAGAGTGTCCTGTGAGGGGGAAGACGAGACAATGAGAGTGGATGTTAGAAACAGCCTTGGGGAGAGAGAAAGAGAGAAGGATAGATGAATTGCATATTGATCACTTGGCTGTTGTTCCCTCGTCTAAAATCTTGATCATTACCATATGAGCATATGGAAAAACACAGTGATGACGAAATGCCGTTACCATGATAGTATAGTACCTGAACTTGGGGTTTTCCTTAGTCACCACACCCACTTCAATTTCACTGGGCTTGAAGTCCATGGACAGAATTGAAGAGAGACAGGAGATGGCCAACTATAGGAGAGTGAAAACAACAGAGAGAGAGAGAGAAACTGAATACTGTACAGACTTTTACTTTTCACCAGATGTTTCCATGAGTATCCAGGTGCATCCATCCTCTTACCTCCACAGTCATCTCATATGACAGCTCCGGCCTCTTCTTCAGTTTCTTCTCCAGGTAGCTGTTAGCCTCTGTCTGCTTGGCCCCTACGCTAGTGGCCCTGAAGCCACAGAAGTAGCCTGCCGGGTCACACTTATACAGCATGGGACCCAGCTGGGGGTCTATGGCCACAAAGATCATACCTGGAGATATGGGGAGGAGACGGTTATGGGTCTGTGTCCTCTGTGTGGGAGTTAGGACTCACCTACTGCACTTACTGTTTTTTCCAATCACTTTGGTGCCATTTTCACAACTCTAAGCACAAAAATCTAAACAGATCATCAAAATGGCTCATGTTTCAAAACTCTAAGCACATTTTCAGTTAACTGAGTGCAGCAAACAAATTCACATTGTTTTGTCCACTGCACCAAATCACTCTTTCAATTTGGATACATAGTCGATCTACTGAACAAAAATATAAACGCAACATGTAAAGTGTTGGTCCCATGTTTCATGAGCTGAAAAGATCCCAGAAATGTTCCATATGCAAAAAAAAAAGCTTATTTCTCCAAAATTTTGTGGACACTTTTGTTTACATCCCTGTTAGTGAGCATTTCTCCTTTGCCAAGATAAACCATCCACCTGACAGATGTGGCACATCAAAAAGCTAATTAAACAGTATGCTCATTACATAGGTGCACCGTGTGCTGGGGACAATAAAAGGCCACTCTAAAATGTGCAGTTTTGTCACACTACACGATGCCACAGATGTCTCAAGTTTTGAGGGAGTGTGCAATTGACATGCTGAAATCCATAGATTAGGGCCAAATGCATTTATTTAAATTGACTGATTTCCTTATATGAACTGTAACTCAGTAAAATAGTAGAAATTGTTGCATGTTGCGTTTATATTTTTGTTTAGTATAAGTATATGCGTTTTAAAATGCAATATTCACTTTACTTTTGATATGATTTTCTTGTCATTTGTTAATAATAGAATTACCTACTACTTAATAAAACTGCTCAAAACGGATAACTACTGAACTAAAATGATGTAGTGCCTAGTTAATGTATATAGTTTGATAACCGCTGAACACTGTAGAATTCTATATTTTTTTTGTATAAATGTATCAATTTGACATAAGGTAAAACCAAATCATATATGGATGTGGCTGTAAATACTACATCATCATTCTCCATCAGCCAGTGTGCCTTAATAGGACAAAGTGGAAAGAGTCACTCTATGTGCTACCATTTGGAATTGTAGTGTAGTGAATCAATGGAGAGGAAGAGGAAAGAGAGACAGGGTGACAGGACTGCACCACTCACAGCATCCCAGAGGTCTCATCTCAGCGTTCTGTGTGTAGACCTGGGAGATGTCCGCCATTCTCCGACACAACATGTCTGCTGTGATGTCATAGCCAAACTTGTACTTCCATTCGGCGGCCTCCACTCGTGCCCTGTGGACCTGGGATCGACTGTCCGCTGAGGGGGAGAGGAAGAGAGGGTTAAAGGATGTGTGTGTGTGTGCGTGTGTGATGTGAGATGTCGTCTGTGCCATTATACACACCATTGTGTCCTGTCATCACACATCCAATGCGTGGGGTAAGTGGGTACATGTTGGTCAGAGTGGCAGAATCCAGCAGCTTGTCCTGTGTTATAATGACAGGGTCACATATATACATACATATAGTAGATGCCACCTCATTGTTGTTAGGAATATTTGGTTGGTTCCACAATATCAGCTTTCCTTGGATAAGCTTTAACAAAACCATGGCGTGTATCCTGTCAGCAGAAACGCTCGAGACACCACTCTGTCATGCTTCACTGTTCATGACTGACTCTTTCTCTCAAGCCAGATATCCATGGAGATGTAGCTAAGGACCGAAGCTGAATATCTTACCGGCACTTTCTTCTGTGTGACCACCACAGCACAGTCTGTCCCCCGCACGCCCAGTGACGTCAACCCACCCTGAGCGATGGCTTTGAAGGCATACTCTGAGGGGCAACACATGAGAACATGAGATTATACTTCCTAAATATAGGCTAACTTTTAAAAGCTGCATGGGGTAAACAGGGGACTTTGAATACTATAGTTCTAAAGGTGCTCTTGGGAAAGTCTCAAACATTGGTAGATTTCTTTATTGACGAACATATTATACCACAGACAAGAAAAGCACATTTAAAACATTCGTTTTCCCCCCCGATATATTCTCTGTGAAATACACAATCACCATATGTTTATAATCACAACATACTACACTGTTGGCCTATGGAGGTGCTCATCATCGGATACAACTACAGTGCAACATATCCACAGCGCGAATATCTTACATTTTAGATGCTACAGAACGATACCTATACAGAGGCTAGACTAGCCTAGGTCATCCGTTGCATGAAGCAAAACCGGAGGAATTAAGCAAAATATCTCACCGACTTGATAGAGGCGGCCCTCAGGTGAAAAAATCGTGATGTGTCGGTCAAATCCAGCATTCGAACCACGGGACATTGCTTTGCTTCAAATGATGGTCACCAGAAGTGAACTTTCGGCGAGATACCTGTTACCTTTTCTGCAGTAGCCCAATAACCTTATAGGACTATATTCACCGTTTTTTTTTCTGTTGCAGTAAAAAAGAAGATCACTCTACAATAGAGAGCAGACGACGATAAAGACCTTTGTGGAGCTTCCCGGAGTTTTACTTTCTCTTTCTTTTTTCAATGAATCATGAGAAGTTTGGCACATGTGTGTTGTGACCAACATTAGCGTGAGCAACAGTTGCGGACTCGGTGGGTGGCCTTCAAAATAAAAGTCCCGAATTGAAACTAAAGCAAACGGATAACAATTGTAGAATCATGCCACAATTGGACTAAATTGCTAAACAAGGTTGGAATGTTGCTATACAAATTCAACAAAAGTTAATAATGAGTTAATTTGACCAAAACTGTACATTTGGTTGAAATGCACTGTGGATATATTAGACTTCAGAATTGCATTGGGGGCATACTTCCATTCCAATGTACAGCCTAACCTATGATCTTACGTCCATGAAATGGGGCATCAGCCTACTCAGAGACACTCACAGAACAGCTATGCTAGTCAATATGATGCAAAACGCAGAATCATAAGATGCACAATGCATCATACCGGCTGTATTTCTGAAATTTGAAAGTGATATATCTTAAAAACTTGATTGCTGACATGGAAAACAGTTTGGGACTATATCAACAATAGACCAATAAAACAAATATCAAAATATAGTTTTTTGGTGGATTTTCCTTTAAATTCATTCAATAAGAGCTATGCTGCTAATATTTGTGTACACTCTACATAGTTGTGTTCTGTGAGTGTCACTTAGTAGGCTGTCACCCCATTTCATGGACCCAATTCTGAAGTGTAATACATCCACATTGCTGTTTCAACAGATTTCAACAAATTAACTAATTACTATATTTTGTTGAATTTCTATAACAACATTTCAACTTTGTTTAGCATTATCTAGTCCAGTTGTGGCATGACTGTACAATTTGTACCCGTTTGCATGGTTCATTTGCGAACTTTTACTTTGAAGGCGAACCACCATTGTACTATTGTTGCTCACGGTAATGTTGTTAACAGCACACTGGTAAGGCTGGTTATAATTTGATCGCAATAAGGAAGTTGTCTGTGGAAGGATATAGGCCTACTTGCAAAATAAATCATAAGAAAACATGTATCTTATGAAAAAAAATACGGTAGGGCCCCCTACA